>NC_133656.1:70429453-70697135 GCF_009905375.1 Apium graveolens | reverse complement strand
GTCAGACTTAGGATTTGACCAATATCAAGTCATTATCACCGACTACTGAGTTTTTTTAGTAGTTGACACCAATTGGATTAGCCATTGATGGGTTGCTGTAGTTAGTCGTTGATGCTGTAACTTCACTTTAACAGTTGATAACTCACTTCACTTAATCAGAATTACAAGGAATAGAGTATTTACAATTAGCCACTCTATTCTGAATTGTCCATTGAGTTAACATGACTTCTGAATGAATAATAACATTCTTATCTATAACAAGAATCTCACAAAAAATGTTACAACAACCTCATCAGTTGATGGGCTACTTCTTCAACGACTATCCCTTATGATGGCTAGCCGTCGAAGGCTACAATTTGTCTTAACATAATTATATCATGTAATTTTCTTATCATCAAGATTCATGTTTTATTCCTAACATGGATGTAGGCCCCAAATGTCACTATTTAAGGGAGAATGGAAAAGATGTCACGCTCTAAAAAAATGACCCGAAATATCACTCCAAAACGGGAGTTCGTGTGAAAAATGACCGAAATACCTCTTTTTAATGACATGACGCCCAATTCACCCAATCTTAGATCTACCGACCTTTCTACCCATGAAACACAGTTATACAAAAGACATAACTTAGTTAACAATTAACCTATCCAGTGTAAACAATCACAACATCTAAGTATTCAACCCATCGACTCGATCTTATAAGTCTCTAACCTCTTTACGTGTTAACAAAACTCACCTATACACACACACACGCGCGTGCACACCTATATATACATCCATTTATACATCAAATGCAGAGAAATTGACAACATACATCGAGGTTGTGGCCTAACCGGACAATATAATAACAGAACACTTGACATCATATTCACTTGATACTTTGTAGCTTCAGGCGTATCAACCTCATGAGCTGGGAGAGGCGTATCTACCTGATACAAGATCTGCCTATGCATAATCGGTTACACACAGAACCAACTTGACATTCTTGCGTCTAAGGCGTGTGCGTTTGATACTTCTAGGTTTAAGGCGTATTCCTTTCAGAGAAGGCATATCCATGTTCTAGTAGGAGGCCCAATTGTTTTTTCATATGTTATTCTCCAGTGTCTGGCGTATCTGGTGTATATGCTTTACTCAAAGGCGCATCGCGTGGGCATTTAGGGAGCTGCCTCCCGGTTCCCGCTCGTGGGCATTTTAGACGATATTTATTCATCAGTGGTTATTTATTTTTGTGTTTATCCCAGTTTGTATGCCATTCAAAGAATATGTCCAAAATGCAAGATTTTTTAAACATTTTTAAAAGACAAAAAGGGTACTTGCAATTGTGTTAAGTTTTTTTTTTCTTTTTTTTTAAAGACAAAAAGATACATGAAAGAGTGTTTTTGTCAGTGACTTTATATCAACTTGCATTTTTTATTTATTTTTATTTTTTTACTTCAAATGCTAGATAATATTGTGTTTTCAAGGCTAAAATGCTAGTTTAAGGAGTGCTTTGTTCGTAATTTATTCATGTATATGTATATTTTAATATTTTTAAAACCCAAATTGAGAATTATGAACCTTAAAATATTAAAAAAGATTAATAATTATAATTTGATTTGATTCATAGGGACCCTAGCTTTAATTAGGGTTTAAGACCCTAAACTCTAAATTGTACTTTATTTATTTATTTTCTAAACATTTTAAAAATATAAATGGGAAATTGTTGAACTATAAAATATTAAAAATTGTTGAATTAGGGTCCGTATTTGAATTAAAAAAATTAATTTTAAATTTTGCTATTTTTAAACTCCAAGAAAAAAATATATGAAAATATAAAATTTAATAAAGACTATCGAAAACGTATTTTTAAATTATGTTTATGTTAAAAACGTAACATCTTGTATTGTTTACGGGGCTCAAAACATGATTTGAAGTCATGTACTTAACATAAAAAAAATAAAAAATAAAAACATGACACACAATCACATTTTCGAGCTTAACACAAAACGCGAATTGAAATAATGTATTGGAGTGAAATTCAGGGCCATATTTTCAGAAAAAACATTGAGGGCCATTTTCGAGAAACGGACCAAAATGTCATCATTCGAGCGAAAAATGCCCAAAATATGACTATTGAAAATTAAATCGCAAAATGTCACCCATCACGTTCTATCATATATGGTTTTGTAAGAGAACAAAAACGCTACACGAAGTAGCGTTTTATACCTTTTTTAATTTGTAGTGCTACCACGTTACATCATTAAGCGTTTTGGTGGTTTCTACTTATTTATTTTTTTTAGTTTTTTATTGTGTATCATTTTGGAGTCCTAAACAATACTTAATGTTAAATTTTCAAGAGTCATTTTAAAAATTAATATTTAAATTTAATGATGTACCATAATTTAACAATTTTTAATTTTCAGGGTTCACTAATCCTGTTTTGGATTTTAGAAATATTAAAAAACTGAATAAAAGATGTTAGGTCACACACACTGTAGAAGGGGGGTTGAATACAATGTATAGCACAATCAAATCGAATTCAAAGAACACAAGTAACAGAAAACAAACTTTATTAAACTCTGTTACAATGTAGAACTGTCATCTCTCATTGATGAACAAATATCACGAGAGCTGCTAGGGTTACAATAAATAATATTCTCGATAATAACAACATTTATAGTGTAAACCCTATGTCTGTGTTTATATACTACACGGTTACAAGATAATTACTAATTGATATGGAATATAATTCTGCTTCCTAAAATATATAAACCAGTTATCTTTTCTTCCAAGTATTCTATTCTTCATAGAATTCCTTCTTCAAGCATATCTCTTCTTGCGTTTGTCTTGATTTTCTTTCCTTTCAATCAGCCGCCTTCCTTATCTGAGAGTTTCCTTTAAGTCCTGATATTATCTCCTGATAAATATCTCCTGAACCTTAAGTACTGATAACTTAAGTTCTGTCTTCAGTATAAGTGTTGATATCCAGTTAAGTACTGATTTGTCCTGTTTAAGTAAGATCTGAAAACTAAACACAAATCATATTAGACATGACATTATCGAATATATCTAACAATCTCCCCCAACTTGTAAATTAGCATAATATACAAGTTCAACAGATATTTGATGATGTCAAAAACATTAAGTACAAATGCATGAGAAATTGACTAGATAACTACAACTTACAGTCCTTAAAGCTTTACCAACTTTAACTTCTGATAACAACTTCAGTCTGTATACACATCAGAATTTGAGTAGTTGTAGATCTTGACTTGGCTTCACTTTCTAATCTCTTCAATATCAAGAGTTGTTCTGAGATAGTTCTTTAACAAACATCTCTCAGCATATCTGAGTTCATCAATCATTCTCCTTTTAGCATCTTTAAGCTCTGCAGTATCTTCACCTGTTTGGAAGATAGCATATCTGAGATCATTAATTTTTGCTTTTCTCAACTCCTGATCTAGTCTGATGACATAGGCTTTGTCAGACTCTAGATTGAATTCAAGTCCCTTAATACCAAGATATGTTCTGATCTTTGCAGTATTAGGATTCATCTCAACAATATCACCCTTGTGATCTGTGTACTTGGGACAATATGTGCTGTCAGACTTTACAGAATAAAGCTTCTTCTATCTCTGAATTTGAGTCTTCAAATAATGTGCAGCACTTTCTATTAATCTGTCCTTCACTTGAAGTAAGAATAAAACATGTTCTAGTTCTTCAAAATACTTCAGTGGTATAGCATTTTCCCTTATGTGGTAAACCCTTCCATCTATCATGAAATATAACAAGATGTGTTCTTTCAAGAAGGTATGGTAAACCATTTGTACAGATTCAAGTTGATTCAATCTTTCAGGAGTTGCTCCAACACCTGGTTCACTTAAGGAAGTTGGATCACTGGTTGTGTTTTGCACTCTTCTTTCATCAGCACTACCCAATCCAGATTTATCTCTTGCTTCCTTTCCAGTAACCACTCTTGCTTCAAAACCACTTGCTGCAGTCTTCAAAGGTTGAGTCTGTTTGGATTTAGTGAATCCTGGTAGGAGTAACTTTGAGAATTTAACATGAGCAATGTCAGAGGTTTCCTTTGACTTATCTTCTGATATTAAGCCAACTTGAGCTATGTCAGAGGTTGCTTGCTTCATTGTTATATCAGAACTAACTATATCTTGACTCTGAACAACTTGAGCCATGTCAGAGGTTGTCTTAGAAATCTTCCTTGAAGTCAGAGTAAGATTAGCATCTTCATCAGAAATTTCTTCATCCAAAGGAGGCACATAAACCTTTACATGTCCACCAACTTTTTCTTTGCCCTTGGACCTTGGATCTATCTGCAATTGTGATTTGGCCTTGGTTGCCTCAGGATTTACCCTTTCTTTTATCACAATGCCTTTGGTCTTAGGAAGTTTCTTTTTAACAACAGAAGCTTCAGATTTGGAGTTGACTTTTTGTAACTTAAGTCTAGCTTCCTCTTCCTTTAGACTCTCAAAGTCCATTCCTGGATTTTCTTTCAGAAATAACTGTCTTGAAATTTCTTCATCAGTTACAAAAGTTCATCAGAACTTATCCTTTTACCAACATCAGAAGTTATTCTTTTCCCAGTATCAGAACTTGCTCTATGACTTGTAATTCCAGCTTTACTTGATGAATGATCTTTACCTTGACCATGACCTCCACCCATTTCAGAGTTTCCCGGGTCATTACCATCATCCTTTTTCTTCAGTGTCTTAACAGGTTTGCATTTGGACTTAATTACCTTCTCCCCCTTTTTGGCATCAGCAGGTAAAAGAAGAGAGAGAAGCAATTCCACTGAGGATTGGATCTTATTGAGTTGATCTTGCTGAGAAGCTTAATTTTTCAAAATTTAATCAATCTGAGACTGTTGCTTCTTTTGGGTTTTCTAAATGTAGGCAATTTTGTCAAAGGTAGGTTTAAAAAACATCTTCTTGTCCAGCTTGGCAACTGTATCTTGCTGATTCAGGGATTCTTGAATCTTGTCCACCTTGGCCTGAGTTACTGATTGTTGACCTTGAAGGAGCCTTGTACTAAGTGCAGTAACTCTTAATTGTGTCTTGAAATCATCAGTGACTAGCATCTCATCAGCTTTTGTCAAGTGCTGAGCAAGAATCTTTTCAGAAGGAACAAAAGTAACTGTGTTTCACTCCTTAGTCCACTCCTGTCCTCTAGGAGTTTCAATCCAAGGAACTGGTGCTTCCCCTATAACAAACTTCTTGACTATCTCAGCTTTTGAAGGACTTGTAGAGGTGCATGTCCAGAAGGACCAGCTGCATCAGCATCTACATTTGTAGCAGCATTACCAGTATCATCAACATTTGCAGCATCAGAACTTATAGAGTCAACATCTTCAGCATCCTCTGATAAAAGAACAGTATGAGAAGCTATAGAGGCTTTAACATCATCCTCTAAGTGCTGATCTCCAACTAAGTTCTGATCAACAGCCATATTCTGATGCTCACCTAAAATCTGATCTTCAGTATCTAGATGCAGAGAAGGTGTTGTAGGCAATTCTGGATTAAAATCAGCATCGGGAATTGGTGTTGTTGGTGGAGTGACTTGAGTTGGTAGAACTTCTAGATACAAAACCTGAGGCACTTTCAAGTTATGAATGTCAATTTCATCATTTGGCCCCTGGTTATCAGCATTAACTGGAGATACTGGAGGTGTGGGAATTTGAGTAGTTTTTGGCTTATGTAGTGGAGAGTGATAAGTTGTATGAAGGTCTGGATCAGCACTAGGAGAATTGTGAGCTTCAACAGGGTCTTGTAAGATCAGAGATTCCTGACCCCCTTTCTTAGTTGCTGCTTCCATTCCTTTACCAGAATCTTCAGACCTTTTTGCCAATGTTTTGAATCTTTTAGCCTTTAAGGAGACTTTAGGAGTTGTATCATCAGAATTACGCTTTCTAAGGCTTTTTAGGGGCCTAGAACTCCCAATAGCAACATCCTCCTGAGAAGAGACCTTCTCAGCTTCTAGAACAATAGGTTCTGATACAGGAACCTGTTCCTCAGCATCTGATTCATCTCGCAGAATGAATCTCCTTCTCTTCTGTTGTGTCTGAGGTACTTTCTTAGTCCTTTTAGGTTTGGAAGAGGAAGGCTGCACTGTAGGTTCTGAAGTTTGAGGTGGAGAAGTTTGAGGTGGTTGAGTAGAAGTGGTAGGTGCTGATGGATGAGGTGCAGACGGTTGGACATCAGGATATAGTGCAGTGTATTTAACGGGATCATAGGTTATTAAGGCTTGTTTGACAGATAAAGGAATTAAGAGGGGTCTTAACACAACCTTCTTACTATCAGTAGATAATAAGTCAGTAAAAGCTCTTTTAGCTATTCTGAATGATGAAATTAATTCACTAGCATTTCGGGGCTTATTATCACAACATAAACTATAGATAAGCTGACAAAATCTAGCAAAATAAATGGTAGATCTATCTTCATTCATTCTGTCCCCAATAAAACCTAAAACAACACTTGCATAGTCAAAATCAGTCTGATTTATGAGAGCATACCCGATTTGTTGGCTGAATATGGGAATTGTATCAAAATTGGAACATTTGTTTGCAAAGCCTTAGTTATGCAATCAAAGAAGAAACTCCATTCCCTCCTTATGAAAGATCTCTTCAACTGGCCCAGCTTTGCCAATGTCCTTTCATATCCCAGACTGGCCATCATGTTTTGAAGAACTGGATCTTCAACAGTAGAATATACACAGTTCTCAGGTAGCTGCAGTGCTTGTCGAACCGTAGACAATGTCACAACATACTCATCCTCCCCTGATGAAAAAATAATACTTGGGGACCCTTGAGCACCACCATCATCATATACACCGCTTCTTCAGAACTCCAGTACTTGAGTATCAGAGACTGTTTCGGGTTCAGTCAGAGCATACCCAATATCAGAACTAGCAAGAAAGTCCTGAATGAAGTGAAGTTCAGAGGGTACTTCTGACTTGCTAAGAATAGCAGAAAAGTTATTAGGAACAAACGTAGCTCCATCGAAAATTATGTCCTTGGGTGCCATGAGAATTCGTGAGAAAGAAAATTGCCTGTAAGGTGTTTGAGAAAATGTCTGTATGAAAAATCGTCAGTAGATGAGAGAGAATAAAAGTAAAAAGAGAGAGAGAGAGAGATAAAATATGAAAGTAAATAAAAGATTTTACAATCTTTTCTCTCTTTTACTTATACACGGTAGAAAAAGTAACAGTTAAGACACCTGTCAGACATGCAGGAGTAAAAGATAATTAATGGGCACGGGTATTCAGTAATTATTACTTATCACATGCAGTTTTTCAAGGAAAAAACGTTCCACTTACCAAGTAATCCCATTAATCAAGGTCGTTCAGTTTTATTTTAAATTTTAAAACTGTTCCCACTTAATAAATTTATATTACTGCCTTACCAATATTCTGTAAAATTATGACCAATGAGAGAATGACCATTAATAAACCAAGTAAACAAAGACTGCCACGTCAGAATTAGAACTTGATTTGTATCAGAGCTAAAAAGGTCATCAGAATATGGTTAATATCAGGATTTAAAATGTTATCAGACTATCAAACGACTCAGAGATAAAATCTTGCATAAATATAAAATTTCATTAATATATTGAGCAAATACATTTCATGAAATTTAAAGTACATGCTTAAAATTACAAGATTGTCATAAGCTACAAATCCTAACATCAACAGCTTTAGTCCTAAGCTAAGAAACCAGACAAAGCTGACGGTGAAGAGAAACAGATAGCTGCAATTATTTCTTTTTCCTACTCTCAACAAAAAGAACAACAAGACAAATGATTCGCTCCTGCTGTCGGAGAGCTTTTCTCCTTTCTTCTTCCAGATGCTCAAGATGGCGATGATAGTCCATATAGAATAACAAGAGGTCTGTGAGAACCTCTTGGGGAACTGAGTCCCACATTTCATCAGGAATGGCAGTGACATGCCATTCCTGCTGCCATTCAGTACACCTCAACTCGATAGTGAAAGTGTCATAGTTCAGAACTAAGTTGAAATGAACCATGTTTGTGATGAGAAAAAAATGAGTTTGAGAGAAAATGAGAGATGTGTTGGCTGGAATGAGGTGTTGATTTATATAACCAATAGAATACCAAGAGACGCAAGGAAAATTGAATGGTTACAGGTAGAAATAATTATACCTCGTCTCCCTAGACTGATGAGAATAATAACAGCCATTGGAAGTTTAAAACAGGATTTAATGCGCACACGAAACAAGTAAAAATTATTGTGCATAGACGA
This sequence comes from Apium graveolens, assembly GCF_009905375.1. Classification (NCBI taxonomy): domain Eukaryota; kingdom Viridiplantae; phylum Streptophyta; class Magnoliopsida; order Apiales; family Apiaceae; genus Apium; species Apium graveolens. The sequence goes on along the minus strand of NC_133656.1, from coordinate 70,688,885 downwards.
GTACCACTAACCCAAATTATGTTGACTGTTAATATCTCACCCAAACATATTCTGATTTTAAATAAGACGGTTTTAGAATTTAACCACAAATAAGTCAAGTAAAGAATCAGAATTTAATATCAGAACTTAGACTTATATCAGAACTTAACAGTCATCTGAACATGATTTCTTAACTCGAAAAGTGAATGCCTATTTCTGTAATTCTTCACATAAATTCTGATTTCGTTTCTTCAGAACTTAATCATCAGAACTTCCATCAGAACTTGTCCTCAGAATTTATGCAACTGACACTTAAACGTTCATCCAAAAAAAACATTTATCACCACAGTAATTTTCATCATTCATATGGAGTGTATGTGTGTGCAGTAAGCTAAATATCAGATAAAGATTAAAGTCTGATTCACTTCAATATATCTTAGAAATAATGCATAACTAAGAACTTTGCTCAAAATCTATCATGATTCTGAAGTCTACTTTAGAATGAATTCATGCATGAATCCACCACAACTGTTTTGTGCATATTTTATGCATCTTTCGAAATTCCATTTTATAGTGGCTTCTCGGTGTAAGTGAGTCACGACTGCTTATCAGAATTTATGCTATTATCAGAGTATTTCTCCAGTAATCATAGAGTGTGAAAAGTCACCAAGAAAAATATTTATTTTGCTTTTCTGATGCATATTACTTAATACCAGCAATGCACTTGGGTCTTCCCCTCCATATTTTTACTCTAGATCTCAAAGGAGTACCTGATTTTAATTTCTTTTTCTTTTTCTTTTGATAAGTGAGGTTTATCAGCACTTAGTACATCCATCAGATTTACTAACATCAGAACTTAACAGATAAGAAGCACTATTCCAGTTTGTGACTTAGTAATGAGATACACAAAGTAAACTTCAACTAAGCTCAGTATCAGAATTTGCTTGTGTTAAGAGATTTCCACATAAACAATTACTTCAAACATGGGATCTTTAGTATAATAAATACTACTAGGTCAGCAACTAGCATAGTTATCCTCATTGGATTGAATAGTCAAAGAAACATTCATATCACTATCAGAGTGTAGAAATTCACATCAGACAACAATTAGTACTTAAGCAATTTTCAATTAAGCACAAAATACATAAAATAGTAATATCTGTAAATACTGATTATAAAGTCTGATAAAACAGAATCATAAACTAAGCAGACTTAGAGAAAGAACCTGAAACCATTCCAAGTTCATTTACCACACTTGTAAAAGTAGCTTCACACAGTGGTTTTGTGAAGAAATCCTGCTAGTTGTTAATCTGTTGGAACAAAGTGCAATTCCACTGTAACTTCATCCACATGTTCCCTTATGAAGTGGTACCTAATGCTGATGTGATTTGTCATTGAATGTTGAACTGGATTACCTGTCATAGCAATAGCACTTTGATTATCACAGTAAATAGGGATTTTAAAGTATGTTAACCCATAATCCAGTAACTGATTCTTCATCCAAAGAATCTATGCACAACAACTTCCTGCAGCAATATACTCTGCTTCTACAGTTGATGTGGAAATTGATTTTTGTTTCTTGCAAAACCAAGAAACCAATCTGCCTCCAAGAAATTGGCAGCTTCCACTTGTGCTTTTCCTGTCAATTTTGCATCCTGCAAAATCTGCATCTGAGTAACCTATTATTTTAAAATCCGATTCTCTGGGATACCACAATCCCAGATTAGCTGTTCCCTTAAGATACTTGAAAATTCTTTACACAGCTGTTAAGTGAGGTTCTCTTGGATCTGCTTGAAATCTTGCACAAAGACAGGTAGCATACATGATATCAGGTCTACTAGCAGTTAGATAGAGTAGAGAGCCAATCATACCTCTGTAATCAGTAATATCTACCGATTTACCAGTATCCTTATCCAATTTTGTTGCAGTGGCCATGGGAGTGGATGCACTTGAACAATCTTGCATTCTAAATTTTTTTAGCAAATTTCTGGTATACTTGGATTGACAAATAAAAGTGCCTTCTTCATTCTGCTTGACTTGAAGGCCCATAAAATAGCTAAGTTCCCCCATCATACTCATTTGATATCTTGACTGCATCAGTTTGGAAAACTTCTTACAAAGTCTATCATTTGTAGAACCAAATATGATATCATCAACATATATCTGCACCAAAAGTAAGTCATTTCCATGGTTGAGGTAGAACAATGTTTTGCCAATAATTCCTCTATTAAATCCACTTTCCAGAAGAAACTGAGCTAAAGTCTCATACCATGCTCTTGGAGCTTGCTTAAGGCCATAAAGTGCTTTATCAAGCCTGTAGACATGATTTGGAAATTTGGAATCTATAAAGCCTGGAGGTTGTTCAACATATACTTCCTCTTCCAATTCTCTATAGAGAAAAACACTTTTCACATCCATTTGAAAGACAGTAAACTTTTTGTGAGCAGCATAAGCCAAAAATATTCTTATGGCTTCCAATCTAGCAACTGGTGCAAATGTTTCATCATAATCAATTTCCTCCTGTTGAGAATATCCTTTTGCAACTAGCCTTGCTTTATTCCTTGTAATTATGCCATCACTATCAGTTTTGTTTCTGAACACCCACTTTGTACCAACAACAGATCTGTTCTTGGGTCTTGGTGCTAGGGTCCAGACTTTATTTCTTTCAAATTCATTTAACTCTTCCTGCATTGCTTGCACCCAATCAGCATCTTGAAGAACTTCTTCCACTTTCTTTGGTTTAGTCTGAGAAAGAAAAGAATTATAGAGACATACACTTGAAGTAGTTATTCTAGTTCTGACACTAGCATCAGGATTTCCAATAATTAAGTCAGGTGTATGTGATTTAGTCCACTTCCTTGCAGATGGAAGGTTTTCTCTAGAACTGGATGCTCCCCCATGATCCATGTTATCTTCATCAACATTTTCTGATGCTCCCCCTGAAACTATGCTCTCTGAGTTGGATCCTTCAGAATTTAAGTTTTCAGAATTATCAGAACTTGGCTTATCAGAACTTGATGAATCAGAACTTGAAGAGCCAGTTGCATGTTCTGATGCTTCTTGAGATGTGGTTGTATCTTCAGTATGCTCCCCCTGCACAGGTGCATCTTCCTTTGGCGTAGTTACCAACGTTTCAATAACATCAGAGGTTAATCCATCAGAGTTTGCAGTATCAGGATTTAGACTGTCAGGATTTCCAATATCAGAATTTAAGTCTTCATTTTCAAATCTCAGCTGATCATGATCATTGAAATCTTCAAGTCCAGTAATCTTCTTATCATCAAAGGAGACATTGATAGATTCCATGACAACCCTTGTTCTTAAATTGTAGACTCTGAAGGCTTTTATGGAAAGTGGATATCCAACAAAAATTCCTTCATCAGCTTTTAAATCAAATTTGGATAGCTGTTCAGGATGAGTCTTAAGAACAAAACACTTGCATCCAAATACATGAAAATACTTCAGATTTGGCTTCTTTTTCTTCACCATCTCATATGGTGTCTTTCCATGCTTGTTAATGAGTGTTGCATTCTAAGTAAAACAAGCAGTCTGCACAGCTTCAGCCCAAAAATAGGTTGGTAGCTTTGCTTCATCAAGCATAGTTCGTGCAGCTTCAATAAGGGTTCTATTCTTTCTTTCAACAACTCCGTTTTGCTGTGGAGTTCCAGGAGCAGAAAATTCCTGCTTGATTCCATGGTCTTTGCAGAACTCTTCCATGATCAAATTCTTGAACTCAGTGCCATTATCACTTCTTATGATCTTCACAGAATCTTTGACCAATTTATCCAGTTGCTTGACATGATCAATCAAGATAGATACAATTTTACTTTTTGTGTTCAAGAAATACACCCATGTGTATCTGGTGAACTCATCCACTATGATCATAGCATATTTCTTCTTTACAATAGACATGACATTCACTGGATCAAATAGATCTACATGTAGTAGGTGATAAGGCTCAAGAATTGATGATTCAGTCTTGCTCTTGAATGAAGATTTTCTTTGTTTTGCCTTCTGACATGAATCACACAAAGGCCATCAGGAGAAAATACTGATTTTGGCAGTCCTCTCACAAGATCTTTCTTGACTAATTCATTTATATTATTGAAATTTAAATGAGAGAGTTTCTTGTGCCAATTCCAGCTTTCTTCAATTGATGCTCTACTCAACAGACAGATTGCAGAACCATCAGTACTTGTTGAAAGCTTGGCTTCATAAATGTTACCATGCCTGTATCCTTTCAGAACAACTTTGCCTGTAGATTTGCTTACAACTTCACAGTGTTCTTCAAAGAAATCCACATGATAACCTCTGTCACAGATTTGACTAACACTGAGCAGATTGTGTTTAAGTCCTGAGACCAGCGCTACTTCTTTAATGATGACATTCCCAAGATTGATATTGCCATTTCCCAGCATTTTCCAATGTTGCCATCTCCATAAGAAACACTTGGGACAGCTTTCTCCACAAAGTCTGATAGCAGGGATTTATTTCCAGTCATATGTCCTGAACATCCACTGTCCAGAACTATAATGTTTTTCCTGTTGCCCTGCAATCACAAAGACCACTAATGATTAGTTCTAAGGACCCAGACTTGCTTGGATCCTTTGGCCTTATTAAGTTTGTTAACATTTGCAACGAATTTTGCATTAGAGTTTATGTTAACATTTTTCTTATCAGCATTTACACTATCAGACTTTGTATCAGAACTTACACTAGAAGGAACAATGCTAATTTTCTTTAAAGAAGGTTTTATTTGATAATAATCATAGTACAAACTATGATATTCCTTACAAGTATAAATGGAATGCCATAAACTATCACAGTGAAAACAAGGATTTTGTGGCCTATATCTAACAGACTGACTCTTAACTCCTGACTTTGAAGGTAAGGAGTTTATGTTCTTATTCTTCCTGCAAAAAGAAGCCAGATGGTTAGAACTTCCACAGTTATGACATGTTTTTCTAGGAGCATTAGGAACAGGCTTATAATCATTGCTTTTATTCACACCTTCCTTTCCATTTCTATTTTTCCTAGGTGACTTTACCTTGTTTATATTCTTAACATCTTTCAGCTTATGCTTAAGCTGCTTCTTTGTCAATAAGCCTACGTTAACTTCAGTTGGCTTTTCCTGTTTTAGTTTGTCCGAAGTTAATTCCTCTTTAACTTCTGATTTTTCAGTATCAGACTTTACAGCTACAAACTTAACAGGTTTTACCTTTGGCTTTTGTTTAACAACTATAGGCTTAATTTCTACAGTTCTTTTATCATTCTCATCATCTCCATAACCTAAGCCCTCTTTCCAGTTTCCACTACTTAACAAATTCTGAGTTGTTTTGCCAGAGTTAGTCCAAGTCCTGATAATCTCTCTTTCCTTTTCTAACTCAGTTTTTAGAGATTCATTCATTTTAAGTACTTCATCCCTAACATAGAAAGCATCATCTTTATCTTTCTGAGTTTGATGGAACATGACTAACTCTTTTTCTAAATAATCATTCCTCTTTTTACAGGCAAGATTTTCAGAAGTTAATCTTTCACATGTTAAAGTTTGATCTCTATAACTAATGAACATGGTTTTAAGATATCTTCTCAACTCATTAATATCATCAGTATGAAAGGCATAAGTAGTTTGAGGTACCTTTAACTCAGCAGCTTCAGAATTGCTATCAGCATTTGCCATCAAGGCATAGTTCACCTCACTTTCAAAATCTGAAGTGTCTGTCCAGCTTTTCTTCTTTGTGACAAGAGCCTTGCCTTTGTCACTCTTCACTTTCTTGCAATCAGGAGATATGTGGCCTTTCTCACCACAGTTGTAGCATTTGACATTTGTGTAATCTCCTCTGTCAGACTTCCCTCCTTTGCCTTCAGATTTTATGAAACTCTTCTTATCAAAACTTGCACCTTTCCTGGAAAATTTATTTCCCTTCCTGAATTTTCAAGATGCAATCCTTGTGATTCCTTTCACCATAAGAGCACACAGCTTCATCATCTCTTCATCAGCATCCATCTGAGGCAAGCTTTCAGTTTCTGAGTCATCATCACTATCAGAACTTGATGACTCAGTATCAGACTTTATGATGAGCGCTTTTCCCTTGCCTTTCCTTGAGGTAGCTGCTTTGGGGGATTCTTCCTCAGCATTAAGAGCAACTGTCCTTGACTTTCCTCATTTCCTCTTGCTTCTTTGTTCCATCTCAAGTTCATGAGTCTTGAGCATCCCATAAATTTCATCAAGAGTTGTTTCTTCAAGATTATAGTTGTCTCTTATAATTGTTGCCTTCAAATCCTAACTTTTAGGAAGAGCTAACAGGAATTTAAGGTTTGAATCTTCAAGATCATACTCCTTATCAACTAGTGATAAATCATTCAAGCGTTTGACGAATCTGTCATATAAATCAGTCAATGACTCATTAGGCTTTGAGTCAAAGTGTTCACACTCTTGAGTGAGTATTGTCTTCATGTTCTTCTTAATCGAATCGGTTCCCTGGCATCTTGTCTCCAAGGCATCCCATATCTCCTTTGCAGTTTTGTAGTTAATTACCCTGTTTGACATTACATTATCAATGGCACTATGCAGCAACTGTCGTACCTGAGCATCCTTAGCAATTGATGCGATATCTTCAGCAGTGTAGTCACTCTTCTCCTTTGGTACAGACTTTGCTGCTTCGCCTGCAACTACAACAGCGAGTTTGGTTGGCTTGTGAGGTCCTTCATTGATTCTGTCAAGATATTCTGGATCTGTAGCTTCCAGAAACATAGTCATCCTCACCTTCCATATGGGATATTCAGATGGTTTCAGTATGGGAACTCTAATAGCCTCATATCGACTATGGATTTGAGTCTTTGGAGGTTCTTCAGTTTTGGTGGGCTTGGTTGGAGTTTCTGCTTCAGACATGATTATTTTTGGATCTTAAATTGTTTTTGTGTTAACAGATAGGCTCTGATACCACTTGTTAGGTCACACACACTGTAGAAGGGGGTTGAATACAGTGTATAGCACAATCAAATCGAATACAAAGAACACAAGTAACAAAAAATAAACTTTATTAAACTCTGTTACAATATAGAACTGTCCTCTCTCAGTGATGAACAAATATTACGAGAGCTACTAGGGTTACAATGAATAATATTCTCGATAATAACAACACTTATAGTGTAAACCCTATGTCTGTGTTTGTATACTACACAGTTACAAGATAATTGCTAATTGATATGGAATATAATTTTGCTTTCTAAAATAAATCAACCAGTTATCTTTTCTTCCAAGTATTCTATTCTTCATAGAATTCCTTCTTCATGCATGTCTCTTCTTGCGTTTGTCTTGATCTTCTTTCCTTTCAATCAGCCGCCTTCCTTATCTGAGAGTTTCCTTTAAGTCCTGAAATTATCTCCTGATAAATATCTCCTGAACCTTAAGTACTGATAACTTAAGTTCTGTCTTCAGTATAAGTGATGATATCCAGTTAAGTACTGATTTGTCCTGTTTAAGTAAGATCTGAAAACTAAACACAAATCATATTAGACATGATATTATCAAATATATATAACAAAAGACCCTTCTAATTTGATATATTTTTTTAATTTTAGGATTCACTAATTCCCTTTTCGATTTTGAAAGTATTAAAAAAAGGTCCGCAAGGGTTGGCTCAGTTGGTTAAAGAGGGGATAACTATCCTCATGGTCACAAGTTCGAATCCCACTGGAGGAGAAATTATGATTATGCCTCCTGAGCTAGAGCCTATCGTTTAAATGCGATTTACCTTGGTTCATGTGGTTTGTAGGCTATTGCGTGAGCCCGTGGGGTTTACCCAGTGCGCACCCGAAGGATAGCGGCTGCGGGTTCCCTATGATAAAAAAAGAAATTAATAAAACGAACACCGATTTGGGGTTTGTGATGTAGAGTTTAGGGCCTTTAGGCCCTAAAAACCTCTACATCATATACCTAATTTAATCTAGGGTTTAGGCCCTAAATCGTAGAAATTAAAATCGTAAACTTTAAATTCAATTTTTTTTAATTTAAGGATGTAACTTGATTCTATAATTTTTAACATTTTAGGGTTTATCAAGTCACTTTTGATTTTTGGAAATAATTCAATTTTTTTATAAATTTAGGATTTAGTAATTTTTTATTTGGGTTTATTTATTTTTAAATAATATGTGAAAAATGATAGATGAAATAGTGTTTTAGGGTCAAAACATTACGTGTTTTGACCATTAAAAATTTAAAAAAAAGGTGAAATCACACAACACTACGTAATGTAGCTTGTGGCCTTGAATTTTTTAAAAAAAGATACAAAATGCTATATCGTGTAGTGTTTTGGGTTTTTTTCCAAATGTTACATGATATAACATCTTAAATTGACATTTTGGGCAATAATCTTCAAACGCGATATTTTGGATCATTTTTCATCCCAAAATAACATTTAGGGACAACACCCCAATTTGTGTCAAAATAGTGATATTTATGATATTTTTTCACTTTTATTTTACCGATTTATTAAACGATTTAAAAAGAATCACGCTTAGCCCTTTTGTGATTAATCGAGACGGGGTTTCTCCCAACTCCGATAAATTAATAGGCAAATTCATCACTTGATCAGCCGATTTTTAGAACCATAAACAAAACTAAAAAAGAGTTGGTATATGTTAGGTCACACACACTGTAGAGGGGGTGAATACAGTGTAAATTACAATCAAATCGAACTTTAATATCTCAAGTAACAGAAAACAAACTTTATTGAAACAATAAACGCTGTTACAGTATGGAACTGTTACCTCTCAGTGATGAACAAATATCATGAGAGCTGCTAGGGTTACAATGAATAATCTTCTCGAATATGATAACACTTATAGTGTAAACCCTATGTCTGTGTTTATATACTACACAGTTACAAGATAATCGCTAATTGATATGGAATATAATTCTGCTTCCTAAAATATATCAATCAGATATCTTTTCTTCCAAGTATTCCATTCTTCACAAAACTCCTTCTTCATGCATATCTCTTCTTATGTTTATCTCGATCTTCTTTCCTTTAATCAGCTACTATCCTTATATGATTGTCCTTCAGCACTTAAGTTCTGATATCCAACTTCTGGTAATTATCTCCTGATAATATAAGTACTGATATCCTTAAGTCCTGACTTCCAGTATAAGTACTGATTCCCAGTTAAGTACTGATTTGTCCTGTTAAGTAAGATCTAAAAAACTAAACATAAATCATATTAGCCATGACATTATCAAATATATCTAAAAATCTCCCCCAACTTGTAAATTAGCATAATATACAAGTTTAACAGATATTTGATGATGTCAAAAATATTAAGTACAAATGCATGAGAATTAGACTAGATCACTACAACTTATAGTCCTTAAAGCTTTACCAATATTTTACTTCTGATAACAACTTCAGTCTGTACAAATATCAGAATTTAAGTAGTTGTAGATCTTTGACTTGGCTTCATTTTCTGATCTCTCTGATGTCAGGAGTTGTTCTGAGATAGTTCTTCAACAAACATCTCTCAGCATATCTAAGTTCATCAATCATTCTCCTTTTGGCATCTTTAAGCTCTGCAGTATCTTCACCAATTTGAAAGATTGCAGCACTGAGATCATTAATCTTTGCTTTTCTTATATCCTGATCCAGTCTGATCAAATAAGCTTTATCAGACTCAAGATTGAATTCCACAGCCCTGTAACCTAGAAAGGTAGTTATAATTTTAGCAATGTTGGGCTTCATTTCAACTATATCATCCTTGTGATCTCTGTACTTTGGAACATATGTGCTGTCAGACTTAACAGAATAAAGCCTTTTCTGTCTCTGAATCTGATCCTTCAAATAGTTTGCAGCAGTTCCTGTCAATCTGTCATCCACTTGAAGTAAGAATAGTACATGCTCCAGTTCTTCAAAATACTTCAATGGAATAGCATTTTGCCTTATATGATAAACCCTACCATCTGTCATGAAGTACAACAAGATGTGTTCTTTCAAGTAGGTATGGTAAACCATTTGTACAGATTCTAGTTGATTCAATCTCTCAGGAGTTGCTCCAATACCTGGTTCACTCAAGGAAGTTGGATCATTGGTAGTGTTCTGTATTCTTCTTTCATCAGCACTTCCCAATCCAGTTTTATCTCTTGCTTCCTTTCCAGTAACTACTCTTGCTTCAAAATCACTTGCAGTAGTCTTCAAAGATTGAGTCTATTTTGCTTTAGTGAATCCTGGTAGGAGTGTCTTTGGTCTAACTTCTGATATCAAGTTAACTTGAGCTGTGTCAGAGGTTACTTGCTTCTTTGAAATATCAGAACTTACTTTATCTTGACTCTGAACAACTTGAGCCATGTCAGAGGTTGTTTTAAGAACTTTTCTTGAAGTCAGAGCAAGATCATCCTTTTCATCAGTAATTTCTTCATCCTCAGGAGGCACATAAACCTTGATAGGTTCACCAACCATTTCTTTACCCTTGGATCTTGGATCTATCTGTGGTTGTGATCTAGCCAATGTTGCTTCAGAATGTGTCCTTTCTTTGATCACAATGCCTTTGAGTTTTGGAAGTGGCTTTTTACCAGAAGCTTCAGATTTAGATGTGAATTTCTCTGATTTAAGCCTGGCTTCTTCTTCCATTAAACTCTCCAAGTCCATTCCTGGATTTTCCTGAAGAAATAACTGTCTTGACATTTCCTCATCAAGATCTAAAAGTTCATCATAACTTATCCTTTTACCAGTAGCAGAACTTATTCTTTTCCCAGTATCAGAACTTGTCCTGTGACTTGTGATTTCAGCTTTTCTTGATGTGAATCCTCTACCTTGACTATGACCTCTACCCATTCCAGAGCTTCCTTGATCATCTTTTCCATCATCCTTCCCTTTCAGTGTCTTGTCAGTCTTGCATTTGGACTTAATTACTTTCTCCCCCTTTTTGGCATCAGCAGGTAATAGGAGAGAGACAAGCAATTCCACTGAGGATTGGATTTGAGTAAGTTGAGATTGCTGAGAAGCTTGATTTGTCAAAATATCATTAATCTTAGCTTGTTGTTTTTCTTGAGTCTTCTCAATATCAGCAATCCTGTCAAAGGTAGGTTGGAAGAACCTTTTCTTGTCAAGTTTCCAAACTTCTCCTTGCTTCATCATCTCCTCATCAGCATCAGTCTCAGGCAAGCTTTCAGAATCTGAGTCATCATCAGTTTCAGAACTTGATGACTCAGTATCAGACTTTGTAAAAAGAGCTTTACCCTTGTCTTTCCTTGAGGAAGCTGCTTTGGGGGATTCTTCTTCAGCCTTAAGAGCAACTGTCCTTGACTTTCCTCCTTTCCTCTTGCTTCTTTGTTCCATCTCAAGTTCATGAGTCTTAAGCATTCCATAAATTTCATCAAGAGTTATTTCATCAAGACTGTAGTTGTCTCTTATTGTTGTTGCCTTCAAATCCCAACATTCAGGAAGAGCTAATAGGAATTTAAGGTTTGAATCTTCAAGATCATACTCCTTATTAACCAGTGACAGATCATTCAAGAGTTTGACAAATCTATCATATAAATCAGTCAATGATTCATTAGCCTTTGAATCAAAGTGTTCATACTCTTGAGTGAGTATTGTCTTCCTGTTCTTCTTAATTGTGTCGATTCCCTGACACCTTGTTTCCAGAGCATCCCATATCTCCTTAGCAGTCTTGCAGTTAATTACCCTATTTGACATTACATTATCAATGGCACTATGCAGTAAGTGTCGTACCTTAGCATCCTTAGCAATTGATGCTATATCTTCAGCAGTATAATCACTCTTTTCCTTTGGTACGGTTTTTGCTGCTTCACCTGCAACTGCAACTGCGAGCTTGGTTGGTTTGTGAGGCCCTTCCTTGATTCTATCAAGATATTCTGGATCTGTAGCTTCCAGAAACATGGTCATCCTCACCTTCCATATGGCATATTCAGATGGTCTCAGTATGGGAACTCTGATGGTTTCATACCGACTTTGAATTTGTGTCTTTGGAGGTTTTTCAGTTTTGGTAGGCTTAGTTGGAGTTTCTGTGTCAGACATGATTGTGTTTGGATCTTTAACTGTATGTGTGTTAACAGATTAGCTCTGATACCACTTGTTAGGTCACACACACTGTATAGGGGGTGAATACAGTGTAAATTACAATCAAATCGAACTTTAATATCTCAAGTAACAGAAAACAAACTTTATTGAAACAATAAACTCTGTTACAGTATGGAACTGTTACCTCTCAGTGATGAACAAATATCATGAGAGCTGCTAGGGTTACAATGAATAATCTTCTCGAATATGATAACATTTATAGTGTAAACCCTATGTCTGTGTTTATATACTACACAGTTACAAGATAATCGCTAATTGATATGGAATATAATTCTGCTTCCTAAAATATACCAATCAAATATCTTTTCTTCCAAGTATTCCATTCTTCACGGAACTCCTTCTTCATGCATATCTCTTCTTATGTTTATCTCGATCTTCTTTCCTTTAATCAGCTACTATCCTTATCTGATTGTCCTTCATCACTTAAGTTCTGATATCCAACTTCTGGTGATTATCTCCTGATAATATAAGTACTGATATCCTTAAGTCCTGACTTCCAGTATAAGTACTGATTCCCAGTTAAGTACTGATTTGTCCTGTTAAGTAAGATCTGAAAACTAAACATAAATCATATTAGCCATGACATTATCAAATATATCTAACAGTATATTTGATTATAAACTAACATAATAACCCGTGCGAGACACGTGTCATTTTCTAGAGTTTTTTTATTTATTATTTTATTATTTGTAAATGTTGTACAATGTCTAACGTATATCAAATACAAGTTGATTGTTTATCAATGTGTATTGTCATTTTCTAGAGTTTTTTTATTTATTATTTTATTATTTGTAAATGTTGTACAATGTCTAACGCATATCAAATACAAGTTGATTGTTTATCAATGTGTATTGTTTCCATATAAGACATTACCAAATTACACAATATTTCTAATATAGCTCATTAAGATATATATATATATATATATTCTTGTTTATGTTGTATAATTTGTATTTAATGAATAAATATAAACAGGATAATTAGTGTACGTTTAAAACAAAACGATTAAACTTGATTTGTACAATGTCGTTACTATGTTTACAAAGAAAAAGTTAAAAATTAACGTATATGTTGAATACAGAGTTGACCAAAAATTTTGAATTTTATTTAAAATACTATTGTAATTGTCTATATTATTACTAAGTTCGCTACAAACTTACAATTACCTTACTCAATTTAAAAAAAATAAAAAATGCATAAGTGAAGTCAGAATGACTTGCAATAATTTATATATGATATTCACATTATCACTGACAAACAATCCAAGGGTTGGCTCAGTTGGTTAAAGATGAGATAACTATTCTCTTGGTTACAGGTTCGAATCCCACGGGAGGAGAAATTATGATTATGCCTCCAGAATCAGAGCATATTGCTTAAATGTACCCGGTGCCCGAAGGGTAGCGACTGCTGGTTACCTACGATAAAAAAAGAATCAATATCTATTTTTACGCAACCGAGTATCAATCATGGTTGTAACATAAAATTAAATTATAAATTGTAAAGACTTATTATTGATATCATGATTTTTTTTCAAGAATTCGAAGAAAAAATAGTAATTATATCGTTATTTAAACCGTTTTTAGGTTTCTTTCATTACGACTCTAATATTTCATCATATACTAATTTGATAACATTGTATAATATTCTCCTAAAATTAAATATTTTTCAATTCGATAAAGTTTTATAAATATCAGTTGAACTGGTTAATTAATTCAAATTATTGAACAATATATTTTTTTTCTTTAAATAGTATAAAATGAATTGAATCAAATGCTACAATATAGTATATTAATAACTTTTATTTGAATAATTTAAAATATTAAAATAATTCAAAATATTTGTACAATATTATCTTGATCAATGAATATTACTTATCTAAAAGAATTCTTTTTAAAAATCTAGTTTTTTTAAACTGAAAAATGAAAAGTAAATCAAGTTAATATATCATCGTAGTTTTAACAAATATCGTGAGATCTCATATAAAATTTTGAATATTTTTAAAATCGGGACAACTCCCAAAAATAATAATGTGCTACCATTTAAGTTAGTAATTTTAATACAAATAATCAATTGACTTGATCCTATAAAGACCTTAACCACATTAATATATATTAATATAAGATTTTAAAAATTAATTCACATTATTGGTAGAATATTCTCGTCGAGCTTGTAATTTAAATATACTAAACGTAGAATGTGACGATATTTTTCGGCCGAGTCATGTAGTCAAATTTCGGGTATTTTTTAACAATAGGCCAAGTTATAACTTTAAATTCAAATTAAACTAATCTATTGACTTATTATAATTCGAACTTATAAATATGCAATACCGATATAGATTATTTATATATATAAGCAATTCTATTTTCAATATTTTTTTTAAAAGTATACATGTACATTTTAATTACTTTTTATAATAAAAAATATGTTAAAAATATATGATATATATTTTCAAACTAAAAAATAATTAATAAATAAGATAATAATCCATTTATGTACTATATTTAACTTTATATCTGGAATTCATTTTTTAAAAATTAGCTGTTCAAATATTCAAGTAATTATCTTTTTTTTTGCGGAATTCAAGTAACTATTTTTAAAGTTAAATAAAATATTTATTTAACACACTTACATATTATGTGTATGATATAAAACATATGACAATATGGTGTAGTAGTATGAGGTTGTTTAGGTGAATGAAATATCTTGACTTTGATTTTTACGAACCATATTTTTTATATAAATATTAAAAACAGGCACAATATTAAAAACATGGGTAATTTAGTCTGATTAACCCTTTGTTCTCGTATTATATATAGAAGAGATTGTTGATTATAAAATATCTACATTATACTAAAACAAAGTACGGCTTACATCATCATATCTCCATTAAGAACTTACGTCGTCAAATCCATGTGTCAAACTCTCATCAATTTTGCTATGTTATCTTCCACTAACAATCTCTTCTCATTTAATTTACTTTCAACGTCTCTGTTTCATTTATTACCTCCACTAATTCTCTCTCTCACCCATCTCTAATTTCTCTCTTATCTATTTCTCATTCTTCTTTTTTCTCATTTTTATATTTTTAAATTAATAATTTTTAAATAGTTTTATTTTCTTCACTAATTTTATTTTATTCAAAATTATTTTTATTTACTCCAATATTCATTATTATATTTTAATATTTAATAAAAAGTTGATAATCAATATTTGTAATTTGGGTAATATTAAATTTTGAGTTTCTGTGTTTATAATTTCATTCTACTCTCTCGTTATTATGTATTAAAAAATATTATATTAATATATATAATTCAAATTAAGATATTTCAAAATAATTTTTTTAAAAATAATTATAATATAACCGCTACTAATCTAGTCATGTAACTATACAGAGAGCAAGAAGCATTTTAGGTCCATATCTCAGAACCCCCAACAAACCCAGCGATCAAAATAAAAATATACATATCAGAGAAATCAAGCAAAAATGGAGAAGTCAGAGAGTGTAGTAGTAGCTTCAGCAGCACCAATTGTATCCGAAGAAGATGAGCAAGATTCAAAAGAATCAGTTCTTCAAAGATACTTTCTACAAGAATGGGAGCAAGTCAAGTCCATTCTTCACACTATCATTTCTAATGGCCGTCTCATCGATCTCTCCTCCGTCCGCAAAATCCGATCCATTGTTAGTTACTTCGACTCCGACTCGAGTATTTTATTCATTTATCGAGATTATAAATATACTGTCCGTATAGCATTTTACTAATTATAGCACCGGGATTTTACGAATTCGTTTATGTAAGTGTTTATGTATTGGTAATGTGATACCTAATAGTTGTGGAATTGTAGGATTTTATTCATTAATCGAGATTAAAGTACGGAAAATATTTGCTAACTAGAGCACTTGTTTAATTAGTTTGTTATTGTATCTGTTTGTGAATGTAGGTAATGTGTTTATGTGATGTGACGAGAACTTCCTTTCTGACAATGGTATCGGATAATTTTTTTATTATCGGAGAATTTGGTTATTTATGGAGTTTGGAAGTACACAGTCTTTGTTATGTTAGGACTGAGAAATATGTTACTAACTAGAGCACTGAGTTTTTCGTAAAATTAGGTAATGTACATGTGCGTATGTGAAGGTAGTGTGATATGATGAGAAAGTTAGGTATGTAGAATTACTGTTTATGTAGTGTGTTTGTGTCTGTATAAGTTATGTTCCTTTGTAGTTAAAGTTGGATCGTGTTTTTGAGAGGTGATAGTAAAAGAGGTTTTCTAGGTGTTTGACAAAATGAGGGATTGAGAAATTTTGGTAATTTAGAAAGTGATGAATGAGAGCTCGTCAAGTCTATTGTTGGTGACATCTTTAGCTGTATAATATTCAAATTATCGTTTTTCGGTAAGTTAATTTGTACATTTGTTATATATATAGACACACACACTCACATTATGTTCATATAGAGTTGTATATGTAATGTGTGGAGCTGTTTATAAAATGTGATGGTGAGGTATGGTAAGTGTTTGAGAAACTGAGTGAATGAGAGAATTTTTCGTTCTTGCTTTTCTAAATCAATTTATTGTTAAATTAGTATATCTTTAAAATTGACGCAAATGTGGTACCGTTGTTTATGTTCTAGTTCTATATCATTGCTTTGTAAATACTTCAATATCATTAAGCATTTAATAATGAACTATCTGCTTGCTCCCTCTATCCTTCATTTCAGCAAGTACTTTCTCAGAATCTTCCCAAATCCAATGATGCTAAATACACGTTACAGGTGGAAAGGACTGGAGTTACTTCTGCTTCCAACATCTTGTTCTAAACAATCATTGCATAGTCAAAAGCTCCATACTGGCTATATGCACTAATCAATGTATTAAAGTGTCCCTCTTAGCAACAAAACATGTTCTCTGTATTTCTTTAAAACACCAGACTTCTGTATTTATACCACTCTGCCCAAACACTGCAGAAGTTTATTCCAGGTGACCATATCCGGAGACTAACCAGAAAGCATAATCTATTCAAAAACCTTCACATTACATTCCAATTCCCCCTGTTACCATGCATCTTAATCAGGGCACTAAAGGTGCAGATATTCGGATTGCAGCCTGCACTTTTCATCTCTTTGTAAACCCTTGTCGCAGCCTCATCTTTGCCAGCCTTCTCAAAACCTGGCAATAACGTAGTATAAGTGAACACATCTGGCTTCATCCCTTTTTCCACCTTTTGATTTTTAAACTTCACTGCCTTATCCAACATGCCGTTCTAGCAAAAGCTGAAATTAGCAAATTGTAAGTAACAACACTAGGCAATAAACCATGAAATTCCATCTCCTTTAAAATATTCAAAGCATCCTTAGGTCTCCAAGACTTCCCATATGCATTAATTAACGTATTGAAAGTAAACTTCTTAGGTGTAAATCCCGCTACCTTCATATCCTCAAAAATCTGTTGAGCTTCTTCATACAAAGACTCTCTTTATATTGAAACCACTGTACGTAGATACTATACATATGTTTTTGGTATTCAATTCTATGCAATGTGTTGACCTGAAATTCCAATTTTTCACAACTACTGACCCAACTTGGCCCAGTTCTGAATTACGAAATTAGCCTTCATAATTAGTTGATACCATCAATTACAGCAGTGCTTGAATATTGTTCATTTGTCTCAAGAGTCATAAACATGCACATGTTGTTCCTTTGATTGATTATAGTTTTGCCCGCTCTAGCAGAGAGATAATGTTAACATTCCTTATGTTGCATCCAGGCCTGCAATCATCTTCATTAAAAATATGTCTATCCATTCGAAGGAAAATATTTTAACTAGCATGCACATCTCTGCCACCTTCACTTTCTTACGTGCCACAAGTCCCATGTAATTTTAAAGAACTGTAATCATTGAAGCACACCAACACGTATTTACATCATCCACACATCTTAGGATAGATTATATAATCAGAAGAAACAGGCCAAATTCTTTCTATTCATCCTAAACCATTTATAGAGAGAGGCTTGGGATTTAATAGCCCGCTGTTTTTCTCTAGGATTTTGGTTGGAACTGTACCCTAAGCAATTAAACAAAAAAATCTGATTTCTGGCAGTGTAATATGCTTTGCATCATTATTTTATAGGCAGCCTGCAGCAGTCCCTTGTTAAGTAAGTTCCAGTTTCGCTTTTATCTTACACAAGTGCATGTCATCCTGTACAGGATTGAGAGATGAGCTAATAATTCTTGAGTTCAGGGGTCATGGAACTATGACAAGGATAAATTATTTATCATGTGCATAAAGTTGTTACTATTTGGTGGAAGTTCATAATTGCTCTTTTGATCCGCTTTGCTGTTTGTTTGTGATCCATATCTTCTATTCACTACTATAAACTATAAGATAGGTATTTATCTTCTGTTTCTGTTGTTTACACATTCTATTTACTGGTTTTAATGATTATATTCTCGAGGAAAATATGAAGACGTAATTACCTTAATGTAGTATCTGTTGTTTGTTCTTATTATAAAATATCTGCATTCTGCAGATGGACAAGTATCAGGAACAAGGCCAACTTCTTGAGCCATATCTGGAAAGCATAATTTCTCCTTTAATGTCCCTTGTCCGTTCAAAAACAATTGAACCAGGTCTAGCTAACAATGAAGTTCTTGAAGTGATTAAACCCTTATGTATTATAATCTACTCGTTAGTTACTGTTTGTGGTTACAAGGCTGTTATCAGGTTCTTCCCTCACCAGGTTTCTGATTTGGAATTTGCTGTATCTCTTTTGGAGAAATGCCACGACAAGAAAGCAGTGACGTCACTGAGGCAAGAAAGTACCGGTGAGATGGAGACAAAATGTGTAACGCTACTATGGTTATACATATTGGTCTTGGTTCCTTTTGATATCTCTTCTGTGGATACAAGTATGGCGGATAGCAACTATCTTGACGGAGATGATTCACCTCCACTAGTAATTAGGATACTGGGGTTCTCTAAAGATTACCTGTCAAATGCTGGTCCTATGCGCACCATGGCTGGGCTGCTCCTCTCAAGGCTTTTAACCCGCCCAGACATGATAAAGCCTTTTAACAGGTATGTATCTTATAAGTGACAATGATATAAATTGCATGCTACAGTATCTATGATAAAACTACGCAACTTTCTTTAAGCGATAACATCATGAAATAAGTATATTTAATGTATCTGTTTAGTCGAGTATGTCTACTTTGGGCAGCCCAAGCGATTAAGGAGCATACAGATTTTCGAATTTTCACTTGGCTGTAAACCTTCTGTTGCTTATTTTGTTGTTCTAGCTGACTGAGGATAAGAGTATGAGCTAAAATGCGTGAAGAAAAAATTAGTAATAGATTCTACCTGTAAATGAGTGCAGTGTAGATTATAACATCCAGTTTATAGAAGACATATTATATCATTTCATATGTCTTAAGGATTTATAAGAGCAAGCAATCATTAATGTCATATTAGATATATTTATTCTGTAAAATCATAGGCTTTTGTACCAGTGATAGTACTTCTTCTGCTTAAAGAAAAATATGTTTGATCACATGTTACATGCAGCAAGATTTTTTACAAAATGTAATAGTGCAATAAGTAGCATCCTGGAACAAAGAGAAATTCTACACGCACACCCAACACCTCTTGGTGTAGCGGTATCTCCCTCACTCCCTTTACGGGATGTCGAGGGTTTGAACATTGTCAAAGACAAGGTGGGTGTGTGAGTGTGTGTAACTAGCAAAAAAAGAAAAAAAAATTCTACACTCACTGACCTGCAAATTATGTTTGTTTCTGTTGGAGAAAGGAGAAATGGCTGTAGTGCATACTTAGATGAATAATTTAATTTCTTACAACCGTAATATGTTTTGACTTTTGAGTTAGTAAGTCATAACTTTTCTATTGTTGCTTAAGCCTTGATTAGAATTCTTTTCTATTCTTACCAGCTTTATTGAATGGACACATGATGTTCTTTCTTCTGTCACTGGAGATGCTCTACACCACTTTCAGTTACTTGGTGCTGTTGAAGCACTGGCAGCAATTTTTAAGGTTATTTTGAGCCTAATTCGTATTTAGTTTTGTTGTGCCTATTATATCTGATACATTCATGTATCTTTTTCTATAAAATTGGAAATGGGGAGTTTTAAAGCAAATATTTTTTTTGTGGAATCGTTGTAATGATATGCTAAGTTGGATGCCATCATACTAGATGATGTGGTTGGTTCTTGGTTGCAGTATCAAGGATTATTGGATTTGGTACCTTCTCGACATATTGTCTGAGATTAATAGACTTATAAAGTGATTAGCCTAGTGTTCTCTGTTGACAATAGCAAATAGAGCAACTTATTATGCACCGGAAGATTCTAAGCTGTGTTATGTAAAATACCTTTAGGACAAACTGAATATCTATTTTAATGTATGTTCAAACTTTAAAGATACTGTGGGAACTATATATATTTTTAGAGTATGAGTCCACAATCACAGTTCTTGTACGATGAAAGAAGCTTTTCTTTGTTGAGGTATTAGGCAATGTGCCCTAACTGAAAGGTATTCATCATGTCAATTTATGTGAATTTTGGACAGAGTAATTATATTGGGAGTTGGAAAAGAATCCCAAGCATTGGCAGTTTGACATGTGTTTAAGTGCTGGTTTATATTCCTATCTCCTCTTTTAAAATCATAATGAGCAGAATGCAAAGTGTATATGCCTACATTAATGATAGTTGTTTCTACTAAGCATTTGAGTATTCAAAACTAGATTAGCCTATTGCTTTTGGCAACATATTAACTTAAAAAGAAATGTAACAGATCTTTAGGATCCATACATTAGGATTTCTTTTTTCTTGCTTTGATTGTTTTTGTTGCAAAGGGTAGGAGCAAAGGGATATGTGATAAGATAACCATGAATTGACACCCCATGGTACAAAGATTGTGTGCAGTTTGTCTCCTCTGAGCCTTTCAATGGAGAAAGAATATTTTCTTATAGTATATAAATAGAAGTGAACAAAGAGGCAGTGCTCCAGCATCATCACACCTTCACCCTCCAGCAAAAGTTCTAGGGTTCAAGTCTTGGTGAGACAAGTATGCATGCTTAGGGTTGCGGACCCACCTTAAAAAACCCCTTACCTTTTTAAA
Source organism: Apium graveolens (assembly GCF_009905375.1). NCBI lineage: Eukaryota > Viridiplantae > Streptophyta > Magnoliopsida > Apiales > Apiaceae > Apium > Apium graveolens. The sequence continues at coordinate 70,667,678 of NC_133656.1, read as the reverse complement.
AGTACAAGTAATTAGAATATACTGTTATTTTTTACTTGTCAGTCATCTTCCACCAGTAATAGCTATTTTAGGCTAAATGCTGGACCCTATATGTGAAAACCGAACGTAGAAAATAAAGTAAAAGCACTATACGAATGCTCCATTAGCAAAAGTTCAGAAGTTTAATTAGCAAAAAGAGAAAAAATTGCAGAAGGTAATCGGTAAAAAAACACAGAAGTTTATTAGGAAAAAAGCAGCACCAAATTTAATCCAGGAAAAATCCCAATGCTTTACCCCTTTTCCCCACTGAAATTTATTAATATGTCTTTTGCGGTTATTTGTCTTTGGATCACACAACGCTTTTCCTTTGAATCGTAGGTTGGCAGCAGGAGACTGTTAACTGATGCAGTTGCTGCTGTCTGGAGTGATTCGTCTGTTCTGATCAAGTCTGCTGGAGCAGCACGGAGCCCCTTACTAAGGAAGTATTTGGTGAAATTGACTCAGCGGATTGGGCTTGTTAGCCTTCCTCATCGTTCACCATCCTGGCGCTATGTGGTTAGATGTCATATCTACGTTGCACTATGAATTTGTATATGTTTCTTTTTGCACCTATTAATGTTTTTAATCACTGATATGCTTAAATTTCCAAACAAATGTGGACTATTTCTTGTTATAATCTGGTTGCTGAATTTTTGACGTGTTAATTCTGTTTAGTACTGAGCTATAACCCGTTGATACTTTAATCCAGTGTTAATTATATGTTCTAATATTTTATGTGGTGTATGCTGATATACATCTGGGTGTTTAACTTTAGGGTATGCTTTCTCAATCCCGTTTCTTGTTGTAGACAAAATTTAAGACACTTGGAGAGAGTCCTCTATCCGTGTCTCGTACAAATAGCTACGGTGTGGATCTGGATTCCAACAATTTATCCGTTGAAGAGTGCATGAACGAGGAAATGGATGTTCCTGAAATCGTAGAAGAGATAATTGAGTTATTGCTTTCCGGACTGAGAGATACAGTAAGTTAGAGAGTACAAATCTTCTTGGTATGAACTTCCATTCGATGTAAAATATCGAAATTGTTCTAGTATAAAATGTTATTATATATATAATTATTAGAAGGCGTATAATATAATAATTCTAAGATTGACTTTCTCATTCTTCCTTTCATGGTTATGCCGTGATATCCATATATTTGAAGTTTAAGATTTTTGACATTTGGAAAAATTGTTATTGTATCGAATCAATACACACATACACACACACACACACACACATATATAGATATATATATAGATATATTAATACTGCCATTTGGCTAAAACTTTATTTGCAGAGTTTCGTTTGAAATGGATATAAAACACTATTCTTAGTTTTCTATATTTTTTGCTTCAAATGTGGGTAGACCGTATTTATTAAGACTGGAAAGAATTGCATGCGTCCTCGGTGTTATTTGAGGTCATGTTTTAATATCTCGGAGCAGCAATCTCCATAGACATTGACATTGTCCTCATGATTGTGTACTAAACAGATGGTGATTGTAAAACAAGTAGTAGGAGTATCTAATTAGTCATTTGTCTCTGATCTTAAATGTATTTTCTGTTATGATTATTGATACATTAGGATACTGTTGTGCGCTGGTCTGCTGCAAAAGGTATTGGTCGCATTACTTCATCTCTGACGTTTTCCCTCTCAGATGAAGTTCTTTCATCTGTGCTGGAGCTGTTTTCACCAGGCGAGGTATGTTGAAGCAATTGTGTTATATGTGTTCTTGTACACTTATCTCTATTGATACTTATAGTATCATTTTCTTATATTCTTACTTTTTAAATGATAAATAGAATTATAATATAGAGTGCTCGGTAGGCTCTCATATCAAATTTCACATTTATGTTATAAATTTTTTGCTATTACAAAGGGAGATGGTTCCTGGCATGGGGGATGCTTGGCGTTGGCTGAACTGGCACGTAGAGGATTACTCCTACCCATCAGTCTTCCTAAAGTATTACCTGTTGTTATTAAGGTCTGTTCTTTATTTTTATCTTTATCTGCACACAAAATATCTCAATTTTAAGCCATGATACCGTGCTACTATTTTGTGGTCCTTGTACTTTTTAAGGGGTAGTGGTTGGCTGCTATAGGCGTCCCTCATGTAAATGATCTTGTGTATAATTCTTAACACCCTGTTAATATTATACTGCAGAATTTTACGTTCTTACAAAGAGAGAAACTAGAGATGGAGAATATTGACTGATAAATTGTGTAAAAGATGTAATTCAGGGGTATTGGTTGTTTTTGTACACAACTACAGATTAGCAATGTTTAATGGTTTTCATGTTCTTCAGAGACTCTTATAGATAGGTCACTGTGTATTGACTGGAGGTTCTGAATTCTACATGAGATATAAATAAAATGTTAAAAAGCTTGAGTCATGACAAATACATTCAAGCTGTGTAGAATTAGACTATATCAGTATAGAGGTTTAATGAACTCTACATGGTTATCCGTGAGAAGTCAACAACACACAGTTTTTTGTTTTGTTAGAAGTTAGAACTAAGGACAACAATATTCTATAAATTCTACCTGGTTATTCTTGTAATGTCAGCTACACACTTTTTTTTTGTTGTCATAACAGAAGACAGCACACGCTATTCTTTGTTTGTAGTCTTAGATTTTAATATTTAGTATGCTTGTTTGCTTTGCGCAAATACATTCATCATTACATCCCGGAAGTTAAAGTAAAGTTCATTGAGGCAGGCATTGCATTATGATATTCGAAGGGGACCACATAGTGTTGGGTCTCATGTGCGTGATGCAGCAGCCTATGTTTGTTGGGCTTTTGGTCGTGCATATGCTCACACTGACATGAAAAGCATCCTGGAACAGCTTGCTCCTCACCTATTAACAGTTGCATGCTATGACCGCGAGGTGATATCATTATATCATATCTCTAATGTTTATGTTTTCTACCAAATGTTTACTGGTTTTCAAAGTTAAATTTGATAATCTCTCAACACTTTATCAATACTCTGTGATTAGGTTAATTGTAGACGAGCAGCAGCAGCTGCTTTTCAGGAGAATGTTGGTAGACAGGGGAGTTATCCTCATGGTATTGACATAGTTAATACCGCCGATTATTTTGCATTGTCATCACGTGTAAATGCTTATCTTCATGTTGCTGCCAGTATTGCTCAATATGACGGTTACCTTTATCCGTTCATGGAGGACCTTCTATACAACAAGATCTGTCACTGGGTAGGTTTCTACCTTACAATTTGGGTTCTCCCTGGTTTCTGAAATTTTTTGAGGTTGAACAAATGATTTTAACCGTAAGCCTTCTAGGTTTGTTTTATATATGCCCCTAACTTCAATTCTCCCACCCGCTTCCCCCTTCCTGTTTTCTAGTGGATGACAGGTCATTGATGATAAGACACAAAATTGTAATCTTGCACTTGTTCATAGTAAAAACCAATTGGATTGTGCGAACCAAACGGGTTAAATGGGTAAACTGAATGGAGGCTACTGATGGATCTAGAAAATAAAGATTACACAATTGTAGTTGTCTGATACCCCATTTCAAGTTTAATGTATTAAGGGGCTTAAGTTTGCTCTTTCCATTTGATTAGTAGTGAAGGTTTCATCTGTTTTTGGTTGTGTATTTCTGTTATCTAATGTTCGAGATATTATATATAAATTTATGGGCAAGCATTTACTTACTGAAAAATGTATGTAATTCTTGCTTGAAGTTATTGATGCATCATTTACTGTTTTTGAATGTGTATTACGTGACCTACGTCTTATCTATATGCTTATATTTACGGGTAAAACTTTATTGACTTAAACTGTTATTTGATCACTATCAGGATATAGGGTTAAGAGAGCTTGCTTCAAGTGCACTTTCTGTACTTGTAAAATATGATCCTGACTATTCTGCAAATTTCATTTTGGAGAAAGTAATTCCTTGCACCCTCTCATCTGACTTGTGCATGCGTCATGGTGCAACATTAGCTGCCGGAGAACTTGTTTTAGCTCTGCACAAGTGTGGTTATATTCTTAACACAGGTAATGGTCATTCCCTTGCCCTAAGCAATGTGCCAGAATTCGAATGATGCATTTTAATTCTTCTGAGTTTGATCACCATTTCATAATATTCAATTTTTATAGTTAAAGCCCGTCTGGCATTGCTTACTCAGCTTTCGGGCCAAAAGCAGCTTTTACAAAAGCTATTATAATTATTTTTAAGGATAAAAATGACATCAACCTTCAACTTTTTTTTTTAAAAAAAAAACCTATTGGTAGTCGGTATTAACCTTTCGGTTGAAACTTTTATCATCTATGAACCAAACACTTAGGCAGGGCATTGTATGAGTGTACCTGATTTCGTAGTTAGGTTAACTGTTTTAAAGTAGATAGAGAGCATGTTTTGTTGTTTGTACCTGCGAGCTCTTATAAGTTTTCTTTTTTCTATATTACCCTTCTTTAATGTAAAGGGAGCGTAGAGGGGTCATCAATTATAAAATGGAGTGAGAATTTGCTGTTTTAGATTTTTTACATAATGGCCTCATTAGTCTTTCCTACTGATTCTAACGCTTAGCATGCAGATAAGCAGAAAAGTATTGCTGGTATGGTACCTGCAATTGAGAAAGCACGGTTATATCGCGGAAAGGGTGGAGAGATTATGCGTTCTGCAGTTTCCCGCTTCATTGAATGTATATCTTTGTCAAACATTTCTTTGCCAGAAAAAATAATGCACAGTCTACTTGAAACTCTGAATGAAAATATGAGGCATCCTAATAGTCAGATTCAGGTCTTTCCTTGGTTAACTAATGAACTCTTGGGCTAAACTTCACTGACATTTTCTCACCATGCCTCCAAGTATAAATTGATTTCCCTTTTTGGTTTGCAGAATGTGGCTGTTGAAGCCTTTAAACACTTTGTTCAAGCATACCTTGGTAAGACAACTAATAAAGGTGCCTTTGATATCACTTCAAAATACTTGGAACATCTGACTGATGCCAATGTTGCTGTAAGAAGAGGATCTGCATTGGCAATTGGTTCTTTGCCCATGGAGTTTTTGGTGACAAACTGGAAGTCAGTACTTTCAAAGTTGTGCAGTTCTTGTGCAGTTGAGGTACCTTCTTCTGCTTTGTGCAAAGATCTGACTCTTTCTTCTTGTTGCCTCTACAGAATTCTCCTTATCAGATGTTTGTTAAGGTAGGTTAAAAATGAATAATAATATATGTAAGAAAAGAAAGAGAATTAAATCAGTTAAACAGATTTATAGAAAAATGACGAAAATTGAAATGGTGAGATGTGGAGATGGAATGATAAAATCAAACTCAGCAATAATATACCTACATGTGTATGACGTTACTGGTCTCTTCCCTAATATAATTCTAATTCACATGGGGGAACTCATGGATTAAAACTTATTGGGATGTGAATTCTTAAAGCTGTATGTGTATAGATACAATAAATAAGACCAGGTTTTGCCCTGAAGATATAGGGTTGTTTAATTCATGGCACTTCAACCTGGATAATGGGAATATTAATGTGTCTTATGCTTGTTTGAGGGGATTGGTTGAATTAATAAAGTCATTCTCGTTAAGTAATTCACTCATTCCCACTTACCCCATAGGATTCCGTATACTTTTCATTTTTGATCTCCACTCCCACAGATGCTTCCTTATAATTTATGACCATATGCTGTTCAATTTAAATCAGTAACTACCCGAACACACTTTCCTCTGTGATTTGTAAAGAATTCTTTAAATTATGTGACAACGTAAATGAACAAATGTTGCATGTACTAGGAGAAACCAGAAGACAGGGATGCTGAAGCACGGGTTAATGCTGTTAAAGGACTTGTCTCAGCATGTAAAACTTTATGTGATACCAAAGGATGTTCACAGTTTCTTCCTGAGAAAGATATAGTATCTTTGTATCTTATGATCAGGAATGAAGTGATGCAGAGTTTACTCGGAGCTCTTGAAGATTACTCAGTGGATAACAGAGGTGACGTAGGCTCTTGGATTCGCGAGGCTGCAATGCATGGACTTGAGAAGTGTACATATATTCTATGTAGGAAAGATTTATCTGTTTCCCAAAGAAAGTCCCAAGGTAGCGATTCTCAGGATCAAAGTACGGGACAGGTAATCGGAAATGACCAAGTTCAACCATTATTTGATTCAAATATCGCTGCAAGTGTAGTTGGAGGCATTGCCAAACAAGCTGTTGAAAAGATGGATAAGATGAGAGAAATAGCTGCAAAGGTTCTTTATAGGATTTTATATAATGAATCAATTTTTGTCCCCTTCTTACCTCATAGGGAAAAGCTCGAGAAAGTTATTCCCAATGAAGCCAATATAAAGTGGGCCGTAAGTACACAAGAGTTAGTTCCTATATGTTTAAATAATGATATTTACAGAGTAAAATTTGACGGTAAAACTTTAATTTGGCTGCAGGTTCCTACAAACTCGTATTACCGCTTTGTTAAGTTATTACAGTTTAGTTGTTATAGTAAACACCTGGTGGCTGGAATAGTTATTTCCATTGGTGGCTTGCAAGAGTCTTTGAGAAAGACATCAGTAAGCGCTTTAATGGAGTACCTTCAAGCCACTGAAACTAAAGACTCAAAAGAAAGCTTCTCAAGGGAGCTGAATTTATGTCAGGACATTGTTTGGGTTCTCAATAAGTACAGAAAACGTGACAGAGTCATAATACCCACCTTAAAGGTACTGTAATCTCTCGAGTTGATCATTCTGATTCTTTATGTTTATACAATCATAACAACCCCCCCCCCCCTCCTTTCCCCCCACACACTCATAGATAATAATGATGTCATTGATATGTATGATTGGTGTAATATTGGCATGCCAGGTCTTTGGGGGCAACTAAATAATTGTTATATCACATTACTCAATTAACATTGTCCAAATAACATATCAAGCATCGGCTTATATGTAGTTATAATTTGAAGTTTTACTGTGGTTTCTTTATATTTACGGGTGAAAATATTTTGCAATCATATTGGTAATTGGGAAGAAATGAAATCTAATATATTAAAAAGGAAACATTTCTTGGGCATGTCATCATATAACTGGAGTGAGAATGTAAAGGTTGTTATTCCCCAAGAGCAAAGACATTACAGATCTCCAGATTACTACTCGTTGAATAGGGAAGGTCAGGTTCTGGCGTAAACTATTGATACCTGAGGGGAATAGTATATGACGCGTCTTTGCAATATTCATGCCTATTTTGTTATTTCCACAAATATTCATGCACAAAATAATGTCATTTCTCAAATATCCCTTCATGTTTCCTGAATGGTAAATAGTTATTCCAAATCAACATGCTCTTGAATTTATACTTCTATTTTGTTTCCAGACCATCGAGATTTTGTTCAGCAAAAGGGTTTTCCTAAACTTGGAGGTAATCATCTTATCCTCATGATGTTTCCCCTCTTTTGTTTTGGACTTCAGTTAAATTATTTTTGTTTCTGAGTGAAGTCTCTTTGTAATCGGTTGTATGTAGAAAGATATAGTCCTTACATGATATTTTTCATAAAAGATGAAGTCCTTACATGTATCATGATTCATGAGGGCAAAAGAATGATGATCCGTCGAATGTATTTAACTGAAACGGTTGGATTAGGTGAAAAGTCAAGGCATACATCGTATGGCATTTCATCAAGGATTCTACTTTCAGAGTATATGTGACTGATGCAGTCTTAGTCTTCATTGCTCTGACTACTCTTGTCTACTATTAACAAACTTGTTATACTTTTATAAAAATAATACTCCCTCCGTCCCTCCCATTTGTTTACATTTGGGTTGGACACGGAGGTTAAGAAAAATGATAAAGTAGTTGGGCAAAGTTAAAAAAGTGAGTAAAGTAGGGGGACCAATTAATATTATATGTATAAAGTGGGTATAGTGGAGAGAAGTAGGGGATGTAGTTACTTTTTGTATTATAAAAACTTTACTATTTTTGGAAATTTTTGAAATGTAAACAATTGCAAGGGATATCCCAAAAAGGAAAGTGTAAACAAATGGGAGGGACAGAGGGAGTATCTCATAGTCCCTTGAATACGATAAAGAAAATAAAATTATAGCTACCCTACATAGACTATAATGTAATATGTAACGAGTGAACATATTTCTATGTTCTCAAGTTTTTTACTTGAAAGCATAATTACAGAACAAATCTTTTTTTCTTTATTCAATTTCTCATGTTTCGGCTTCAGGCTCAAACTCCGATTTTTTGCGCTGGAGTTCTGGAATCACTTGCTCTTGAACTGAAGGGATCAAAGGACTTCTCTAAGTTATATGCTGGCATTGCCATACTTGGCTACATTGCTTCAATTGCAGAGCCTATCAACATTGAAGCCTTCTCTCATCTTCTTTCGTTCCTTTCCCATAGATACCCGAAGGTTTGTTCCACTTGTAAAATGTTATTTATTATCCTTCACATCCCGTTGAAGAGTTCAATATCAGTTTTATGCAGTACATTCAATGAAAATTCTTACAGTAACATGAATAGAATTCATTTAGCTTCATGTATAAGTTTGTGTCAGAAGTACTTTAAATTCCAACCGTTCATGTTGTAGCGAAGAGATTTAATTGGAAACTTTACATTCCTTCATCATACATATAACTCTGATTACAACTGTATCTTTTTTCTAGAAATCGTGAAAGTAGTATTCAGGTATTGGTGCCACAGGTTATCGATTAAACAACATTTTAATTGTGTGTACTGTTTCATGATTACGTTTGATTCAGATTCGCAAGGCTTGTGCTGAACAAGTATATCTCGTCCTTTTGCAAAATGACGAACTAATTGCTGAGGACAAAATAGAGACAGCACTTGAAATAATCTCTGAAACTTGCTGGGAAGGTGATGTCCAAGAAGCAAAGCAACGTAGATTAGAACTCTGCCATACAGCCAATATAGAGATTGGGCAACTTGTTAGTTGCAGAACTTCCAGTGAGGATGGGGAAAGGAGGCCAGCATCTACAGATGAAAATGCAACATACTCATCATTAGTAGGTTCTGCTGGGTTTTAACCATTCATGTGAAAATGCCAACTACTTTGTTTTGCCTAATATATCGTGCAGAGCAGTCTCATTTGATTTTTTTAGACCTGAAATGGAGAGCAAGAGAAGACAAAAGGATGATACTGAAGAGGGCATTCACAGTAGCAATGTTTGTAATTTTTTAATCATCAAACCACTTTTCTAATTGATTTTCTGTTTTTCTAAACTGAAACCAGTGTTGTTTGAGGTACCTTAAGGAATGGAAGATGTGTCAACAACTCAACATCCAAGAATCAAAACAAGAAAGTGGCTGTTGTATAACACAGGTGAACATTTTAGTGTATGTGTAATAGTATATATGGTTACGTTGTAGTGAGTCATGGTATATGTTTACGTTGTAGTAGCGAGTCATGGGTGACTAAAATTTTGAATTGCACATTTTCATTGCTTAAACTAGAAAAGGGGCAATCAGATTGACTTAGGAATTCTTTTGTTTTTTAGCTTATGAATCAATAGTTGTAATGATCATAATATTTTGAGATTGTAGTGATCATCATATTTTGAGATTCTTTATCATATCTACTCCAGGAGTAATTTGCGTCGGTGAAACAGTCAACTTTATTTTTCCACAATTTTGTGAATACATACTTTTGATTAAACTTTTATGTAGATAAGAGTTGTTTTAAATACTCCAATTTTAAGAGAATAATTTATACATAAAATTTGTACAATTTTTTTGATTTGTTTAATTAAATAATCTATACATAACTTAAATAAATAAAAAAATATTTGATATTATGATAATTAATATCACACGTGTACGCAAAGTCAAACTTATGAACAATTACCAGGACAATTTCGACACTATGAATATGCCAAACGTCATTGAATTAGGCTGATAAGTGATCAGCTGTATCAGCTACTACTCCAGTTTCTTCGAATCATAGCTACTAACAGAAACAGAGAGCAATAGACATTATCATTAGTGCTAAGCGAAATCGATTTCAACTAAGTAATTAAATATCACTAAAATGCCCGAAAAAAATGACGTGACAAGGCCAATTAAAGGAGCATTACCAGCTTCATTAAAACCATTAAAACCTGGCTCAAATTTTTTGATGCAATCATTGCTCGGAAGAGTTGTAGAAAAAAGATGCAAGTAATATCTATCGATCTCTGTGTTAAAAAATTAGGTAAAACTGCGCCTGCAGAATCATCCTCAGCTGAGGATCCTGCTGATGCAGGAGACCAATCGGGTAAGACCTCCATCTCCATGTATTGGAGAATACCTTTTCTGTTCAACTGATAAAATACATATTTGATAAAACTCGTCGTCTTCTATTCATTTAAGCAAACTCTGCTTCATGCTCCATGATAACTCCAATCTTTTCCGGGTCCTTTCCTTCTATCCGGATTCGTAAAGCTGTGGGATGTGTTCCTGCAAAACAGAACCCGAGGGGGTAGCAGACCCGCGCCGCCTCCGATGAGTAACCCCAAAACACCTTTTGATTATAGGCTTTTTATTAGGGTTTAGGGGTTTGTACCTTGAATCTGGACCGTTGACGTGTTCTGGGTTGGGGAACGCGTGGACGTCTATGATGAGACAACGCATCACCGGATCCGGACCGTTAGAAGATTCCAAATCTGGGCCACTTGGACGGTGTGGATGTTGCCACGTGTCCGGATGTCCTTGCTTCATTTGTCATTTGGGCCCTGGGCTCATTATGTTAGGCCATTTCCTGGGACTAAACTAATATGCACTATCATTTGCCTCTCACTCCCTTATGCAGGTTTCCCGGATGGGGAATAGTTTCTTTGTTAAGTTTCTTTGACTTGTATCCAGGGTGGGTTCCTTTAACTATTTAGAAGAAATTTTTTTGGGTTTCTCTTTGATTTGTTGCCCTCTAACTTCGGGGTCTTATGAATATGAGATTCCGGGGCTGACTTAGTTAGTCTCTTTGATTTGTGTTTAAGGTTAGGTTCCTTGAACTACTTAGAAGAAATTTTTTGGGGTTTTTTTTTGATTTGTTGCTCTCTAACTCATGGGTCTTTTGAATATGAGATTCCGGGGTTGACTTGGTTAGTCTCTTTGATTTGTATCCAAGGTTGGGTTCCTTGAACTACTTTGAAGAAATTTTTTGGGATTTTTCTTTGATTTGTTGCTAGGGGGAGCAAACCTCGGATCAATTCGATTTTAGATAAAACCGGAACCGGTACGGAAGTCTTCGATTTTTAAAATTAAAAACCGCAACCGATCCATCAGTTCAGTTTCAGTTTTAAAAACTCCAGATCGGTTTATATCGGTTCGATTTCGGTTGCAAAACCGGTTAACAAAATGTATTGCATAATGTCTAGGCATCGTGTACAAAGACGATTTTTCTTACATATTTTGTATTTATACTAGCAAACAAAGACGACAACCATCTTATTTTCTATAACTGCATAATCTGTAGACTGCAAAAAACATCTTGAAAATAATAGAAACAAACATATATTACGAATGAAATATTCTGCAGAACCATATGTAATGATATGTAAATAGAACTTTGATTGTAATGCACGATGCTGACTGCTATTTCATTTTTTATCTTACAGCCTTAATGATGTACTGCCTTGATTATCTGATATATGTATATATATATATTTGTTAATTATATATACATATATATATTTATTAATTTAAATAATCGGTTCGGTTCGGTTTTTCTCGGATCAGTTTGGACCTAAAACCGGAACCGGAAAATTATCATCGGATCGATTTTTAAACTTTTCGGTTTTGGATCGGTTCGGGTTTGTGCAGATCGGTTTTTTGCGGATTTTACCGGTTTCGGTTTTTGTTAGGTTTTTTGTTCAGCCCTATTTGTTCTTATGAGTATGAGATTCCGGGGTTTACTTAGTTAGTCTCTTTGATTTGAATTCGAAGTTTTAGGGATAATGATGGATGGATAAGGACAAGATGTTCTTGATTTGACTTGACTCTGAAAAGTTTGGCGGATTATCCGGGGTGTCAGGAGTCTGTTGGAATTCGAATATGTTTGAATTGTGTATATATATGCATATATATATGTGTGTGTGTATATATATGCATATATATATATAGATATGTGTGTGTGTATATATATATGAATTGTCTGCCCCCATCAAAAAACCTTTCACATTTCTCTTCCTTCGTCTATAAATACCCTCATTTTCTCCTTCCCTTTTCTTTTACGCGTTTGAAGCTTTTACCAGGGATTTTTGAAGCTAAGCCTCACCCTTTCTCTCGCTATTTGTAAGTCTTCTTCTTCTCTTCTCCATTGCTTCTTTCTTTTGTGTTGCATGCCATTATTTTCTTTCTCAAAATATTTCAACTATTGGTCTTGTTTCTTTGATTTTTCGGAACATCTCCCCTCGCCTTGGCTAGTTGTAGTTGATGTTTTTTTTTGCTATGGTTTTGTGTTTGATTTGATAGAATTGGTAAAACTTGTTCTATTTGCATGCAAAATATGGGTTTTTTAATTTCTGGTAACTCGGTTTGATTCCGGGGTTAAGCTATAGTGTTATTGGTTCTTGTATTTGTGTTTATATTCGTATGTATATGCTGTAGATCTATACTTTGGTGTTTTGATTTGTATAAAAAAGTGTTTCTGAGTTTGTTTTATTTTTGTGTTTGGGTTCGGGTGTGGCATTGACTCTGGGTTATATATATATGTAATATATGAGATTTAAACAATTTGCAAACCCTAAGAAATGTAACCCGGAAAGACCTGAATTTTTAGGTGCCATATAATCGAGCTCTTCTTCTTCCTCTAGTGAATTTATAGAAATGCCTCCGCGTGCTGAGAGACCGGTTCAAGTGCTAGCTGAGACTTTATTTTTGGGGCCCGGGGGAACATTGGCTAACGATGATGGGTCCTGGGAGGATGCATACCATTATTCCGTGCAGTGAAGGAGAGATCCTCGTCCTTTAGGTTACTACTATCGCGATTTATCCGAGGCGTAAGGGGGTCCTGAGGGTTTGGATGGTAGAGAGCCTTATGATGAGGCAGCTTTAGATAGATTATTTTTTAATACTCCGGGACCAGGTACGAGTGTGGTCAAGTACATAAGGATATCAGGGAGAGGTATAGAGATGTAGAGGTAGATAGTGCACTCCGACATGCATTCAACCTGGGGGAGGAGTACGAGTGGAGGTGGCCAGAGCCAGACGAACGAGTGTGTCACATACCAGCCGGGGGTATGTTGGGATTCCACAAGAGCATCTCTGGGGTATGCATCTAGGTTTACATCATTCACCAAGTCCCTGTGTGACGCCCTCAAACTCGGGGTTAGGAATGAGGACCCACAACACCAATAATCTAATATAATAACATCAGAAATATAATAAACCCCGAAACTAACAGGATCTAAACATGATAAAGTATGAGACAAGATTACAACTACCAACCAGTAGAATATTATTACAACCCTTAATATAATTAAAACCAAATTATTCGATTCCGAATTTTAATCGACAAATAACCCAAAAGTATCTGATTCAACCATTACACTTCCTACCAACTCTTGTCGCTTGCTCACACAGCATCTACCTGATCTGGCAACTGAAATCCCATGGCACGATAGGGACCGTTAGGAACGCTCTTACGAGCGGTGCGCCTAAGTTTGACCATCTTCTTGCTTAACTGCCATTGTTAGATTACACAAATAAATGAGCAAAAAAGCTCAGCAAGTAACTATATAAGAAGTTCTAAATATCAGCATAACACAATGACTAAGGCATTCTATTACCAATAACTAGGTGGCAACATTCTATCAACTTTCTGGAAAAAGGGTTTCAAAAGAAGGTTTGAAAGCTTTTAAGATTCAATGATTCTTAAGATCAATCGATAGGGTTCTCAGAGAGTTTCACACTTTGAGAGATAAATCGCTCTAAGCTATAAGCATCAATAATAAGGTAACAGGGTTCTCGAATAAGATTCTCAGGACTTTAAAGAAGATTCAATTCAAACTATTCAACTTCAAATCAAAAGAAAAACATAACGCTTGTTACAATATTTATAAAACTTTTACTTTTATTTTTTTAGCAATAAAGAACCCTTGATTGGAATATCCATCTTTTATATATAATACGGGTGATCAGCTCGTACTAACCTCCATCCGGTCATTAAGGCACCTATGGCATTATTTCAGCCTTATAATGGACTAGCCCCGCTAGTCTCTTACGTGACTAGACTAGTCCCACTAGCCTCTCACGTATCTATCCAATCCTTTAGGAATTCATTTTGGAAAACCTTTGTATTGGAATACAAGGAAGTTTGGCTAAATTCATTTTAACATTACCGATATATAAAATTGTTTGGACTCATTCAAGTCGAAAGTCATTCTTAGGTTCAATTCAAGAATTCAAGGAAAATGAACAAATCGGAAATAAACAGGGATCGTAAGTTAAGGAAATGATCAAACATTAAACAGGGTATAACAAGGCTGTATTCAGGATAGTTCCAAAGAATGACGCATAAACAGGGCACACGTTTATTATCAAAGGAATCTAGGTTAACAAGGTATGAGATATGAAAGGTTCATTACATCTCTTACAATTAAAGGATCATAAAGATAACAAAAATATGAAAACATGGTATAAGTGCTTGAAACAAGGGGTTACTATAAAGGTTTATCACAAGGATGAGTAACAGGTTTATCACAAGGATCAATAACAGGTTTATCACAAGGATCAATAACAATATTACGAAGATTCTTTACTCTATCAATGCATAACATCAATAATCTCTCTATAATTAATTCACAATAGAAGGCAGAGTTACTTGCCTCAGAAAGCTTTCCTGTTTTACGGAACCTGAGCTACTGCCACCTAAGACCTCTTTCCCTTTTCTAACCTGAATGCCTCCGCTTTCCAAATCTACAATACAAAATGAACCCTAATTAGAAACTTTATCGATCCCCGACGTTTCTAAGAATGTCTAACTTTCTACCCCAATCACGATATTCACTTATCTTATATACATATATCACACATAACACATAATAGGTTACACCTTTATACGCTTTATATCATCGATTAACTCGATACTTTACACATAGCAAGTAATCACATATTCACATAATCCGACACCAAATCTCATTAAATCATACCGACTGTATTCCTTATACATACCTATATACTTTCTTTTCGAAAATCGGGCATGAAGTATTCGTAACTACGCTTACCCTTGTCATATCAATCAACCACAATAATCAATCCCAATCGAGTATTCATATTCACTTTTTAACACTTAACTCTTAACACGAATTATGCATCTCAACTTTATACGATTAACCTAATGACTTAGCATAACGAGTCAAAGCTACAATACAAGACTCGAATCCTTAGTTCTTTTAAAATCGAATACAAATCCTTGTGATCAACGAAACATTAAGCACTTATCACTCTGCATGCAAATCAAACTTAGCATATCTCATAAATCACATAATCATTTAGCACTTAACATGCAATTCGACTTCTTAAAACCATACAAACTACCATGCATGATCCAAAACATGTGTAATTTTAACCATCCTTAAAACCGTTCTTGTTCACCATTTTTTATAAAAATTTGAATCATAAAGGTTCTTTTTTTAAACCAAATTCATAATTTTAATCATCCAAAAAAAAGTTTCTTAGCTTTTACATAATCTTCAATCAATCAATACAAGACTTCTAAACATCAACTACCTTTAAAAATCATTTCCCCATATTTTTATCAAAAATTCAAACCTAACATATGCCAAAACCGAATGAAACTTTAGGAAATCAACATGCATCCATTTTTTAATAACATGCATAAAGATTTTAGTGACATGCATTAACATTTACTCAACTAATCATATAATCAACTTCCAATAACCATTCTATTCAAAACTTATAGGCATAAACTTTAATTTAAAAACCAAAACACAAGCAAACACTAAACAAGTAACATGCACTTTACATTTCATCTTCTTTACACTAAATCAAGTAGAAGATCAACTTAAACAAACCCACCGGCTCCCATTTGGTCGAATTTAAGGGTGCCCATGCAAGGGTCTCCCTTCGAATTTTAGACCTCTAAGCCACATAAAACTAATATACTATACACCCATTTGAACCCACATCAAGAAATTGTACTTTTCTTGAATATATTCTAAGAGAAAGTTTTAAAAAACTGGATCAACAACTTACATGCAAAGGGTGTAGTGATAGAGGATTAGAAAAGATGAAGATTGGTGGTAAAATATTTGAAAACTAACTAGAATTCGATGTTGCATGTAAGAGAGAGAGAGAACTCGGGAGGGAGTGAGAGAGAGAGAAAGAGAGAGGAGAAAAGAGAGAGAGAGTGAGCCGAGAGGAAGAATAAGGAAAGGCAGGAGGATGAAGGAAGGAGGGATTATATATAATGTTAGGTCACACACACTGTAGAAGGGGGTTGGATACAGTGTATAATACAATCAAATTGAATTAAGAAGACAAGTATATAATAAAGAATAATCTTATTAATAAAACAATATTGCAATGGAACTATTTTCTCTCAGCGATGAACAATATCACTAAGAGCTGCTAGGGTTACAATGAATAATATTCTCGATGATGATAACACTTCTAGTGTAAACCCTATGCTGTGTTTATATACCACACAGTTACAAGATAATCTCTAATTGATATCGAATATAATTCTGTATCCTAAAATATATCAATTAGTTATCTTTTCCTCCAAGTCTTCTATTCTTCGTAGAATTCTTCTCCATACATATCTCTTCTTGTTTTAGTCTTGATCTTCTTTCCCTTCAATCAACCGCCTTCCTTATCTGAAAGTCTTCTTAAGTCCTGATATTATCTTCTGATGAATATCTTCTGATATCTTAAGTTCTGATATCTCAAGTTCTGACTTCATTATAAGTACTGATTTCCAGTTAAGTCCCGATTTGTCCTGTTAGTCAAGATCTGAATACTAAACACAAATCATAATTAGACATGACATCACAAATATATCTAACAATCTCCCCCAACTTGTAAATTAGCATAATATACAAGTTCAAGAGATATTTGATGATGTCAAAAACATTAAGTACAAATGTATATGAGAATTTGAATAGATAACTACAACTCACAGTCCTTGTAGCTTTTACCATCCTTAAAGTCTGATATCAGCTTTAGCCTGTATATCCTTCAAAATTTAACAGTTGTAGTCCTCGACCTGGCTTCAGTGTGTGATCTCTTGAATGTCAGGAGTTGTTCTGAGATAGTTCTTCAGAAGAGTTCTCTCAGCATATTCAAGTTCATTTATCATCCTCCTTTTAGCATCTTTAAGTTCAACTGTATCTTCTCCTGTCTGAAAGATAGCAGCCCTGAGATCATTAATCTTTGCTTTCCTTATCTCCTGATCCAGTCTGATCAGATAAGCTTTGTCAGACTCCAGATTAAATTCAACACCCTTAATACCCAGAAAAGTAGTGATCCTGGCAGTATTGGGCTTCATCTCAACTAAATCACCATTGTGAGCTCTGTACTTTGGATAGTATGGTCTGTCAGACTTTACATAGTAAAGTTTCTTCTGCCTCTGAATATCAGATATTAAGTATCTGGCAGCACCATCTGTTGATCTGTTCTTCACTTGAAGTAGAAATAAAACTTGTTGCAGTTCTTCATAATACTTCAACCAAATTGCATCCTTTTTTATCTGGAATACTCTCCCATATGTAATAAAATAGAGCATTATGTCTTCTTTCAGCTTCGAGTTGTAGACCATCTGTACAGACTCTAATTGATTTAGTCTTTCTGGAGTTGTCCCTACTCCTGGTTCAGTAAGGGATGTAGGATCTGAGGTAGAATTGTTTATTCTTTTCTCATCAGCATTATCCAGTCCTTTTTATCTCTAGCTTCCTTCCCTTGGATCAATCTACCCTGAAAAACATTTGTTAAAGTGTTCATAGGTTGAGCAGATTGTTGAGCTTTAGTAAACCCAGATAGTAGAACTGTTGAAGGTTTAACATGAGCAATGTCAGAGGTTTCCTTTTCTTCTGATGTCAAGATAACTTGACCTCTGTCAGAGGTTGCTTGAATATTCCTTTCCTCCTTCAAAATCAGACTCGTATCTTCATCAACATTTACTTCCAGATCCATGATTGGCAGATATATCTTTACAGATTCATCAGCTTTTGCCTTACCCTTGAATCTAGGATCAACTTCCACCTGTGATTTGGACTTGGACTTAGATGCCTCAGTATTTATCCTCTCTTTGATCACAATGCCCTTAGGCTCAGGTGGTTTCTTTGCTGTGACTTGAGTTTTAGACTTTGACTTAGATTTATCATTTTCAGCTTTCAGTCTAATCTCTTCTTCCTTCAGACTTTCAATATCCATGTCTGGATTGTCTTTTAGGAACAACCTTTTGGAGATCTCTTCATCAAGTTTCAGAGTTTGTTCATCATAACTTATCCTTTTAGTATCAGAACTTGTTCTTTGACTTATAGTTCTGGCTTGCCTTGATAAAGAACCCCTTCCTTAACTTAGACCTCTACTTCTTTCAGAGTTTCCCTGGTCTTCATTATCATCATCCTTACCCTTCAGTGGTTGATCAGTTGTGCATTTGGACTTAATTACTTTCTCCCCCTTTTTGGCATCATCTGGTAGAAGCAGAGAGACAAGCAATTCCACAGAGTTTTGGATTTCATTGAGTTGGTTTTGTTGAGCAGCTTGATTTTTTAAAATATCAGATAGTTGAGCTTGCTGCTTTTCTTGAGTCTTTTCTATATACTCAATACGGTCAAAGGCTGGCTTAAAAAACTTTTTCTTGTCCAATGTGACATTCATGGTTTGCTTAGTCACTATATCTTGAATTTTCCACCTTGGCTTGAGTTATTGAGTGTTAACCTTGAATATTTCTGGTACTCAATGCAGTAACTCTGAGCTGTGCTTTGAAGTCATCATTTATCAGCATCTCATCAGCTTTAGCCAGGTGCTCAGCAAGAACATCTGCAGTAGGAACAAAATTAACTTTGTTCCACTCCTTGATCCACTCTCTTCCTCTGTTATTTTCACTCCAAGGAACTGGTGCATCCTTTCTCACAAACTTCAATTCAGCTTTACCAACTGTTTATGGAGGTGCATGTCCAGAAGGTCCAGCTGGATTAGCATTTATATTTGTACCAGCTTCACCAGTATTTTCTTCAACAGAACTTGCAGAATCTTCAGTATCAACATCTTTTGATAGAATGATTGTATGTGAAGCAATAGAAGATTCATCTGCATAGACATCAACATCTAGCAATGGAGTTGTTGGTGGAATGTGCTGAGAAAGATGTGAAGTAGATGGAGCTTCCAGATACAAGACCAAAGGCACATCCAAGTTATTGATATCAATTTCAGCACTTGTGCCTGGGTTTTCAGCATGTACTGGAGAGTTTATTGGAGACACATGAGGTGTAGGCATTGGAGTAGTCTCTGGCTCTTGGATTGGAGATTTATGAGCTTCATGAAGTTCTGGCTCAGCATTTGGAAGAGATTCAACTATAGTAGGTTCTTGTGGGATCAGAGATTCTCGACCCCCTTCCACAGCTGCTGCTTCTATTCCTTCTTCAGAGGTTAATTCTTCTACAGCCCTCCATGCTCTTTTCTTTTTAAGTCTCTTAGCTGGTGGAGAGACTCTGGGAGCTTGATCATCAGAGTTTAGCTTTCTAAGCCTTTTTAGGGGCCTAAAACTCCCAGTTTCTTGAGCTGTCTGAGAAGAGACCTTCTCAGCTACTTCAGCAACAGGTTTAGATGGTTGAACCTGTACCTCATCATCAGACTCATCTCTTAAAATTATCTTCCTTCTTTTCTGCTGTGGCTGAGGTACTGTCCTAGTCCTCTTTGGTCTAGAAAAGAAGGCTTCACCTGATTATGTGCTGATGGTTGGTTGGCATGTTCTGATGTGTGTGTTTGTTGAGTGGCAGTAGTAGGTTCTGATGGCTATTGTGGTTGTTGTTGTGGAATATCAGGATATAATACAGAGTAAGAATCAGCATTGACAAGGGCTTGCTTTACTACTAAAGGAATTCTAAGGGGCCTCAGAACTTTCTTTTTGTTATCACTAGTTAAAAGGTCAGTAAAAGCCCTTTTTGCTAACCTAAAAGGTTCTATGTATTCACTTGCTAGTTATGGTTCATCTGATGTACAGTAATTGTAAGTTAACTGACAGAACCTAGCAAAGTAAACTACATTCCTGTCCTCTTTCATTCTATCTCCTATAAAATATAACACAGTCTTGGCATAATCAAAGTGAGACTAGTTTAGGAGAGCATATCCAATATGTTGAGTCAGAATCGGAATGGCGTCAAAATTTGAGCATTTGTTTGCGGACGCCTTGGTGATGCAATCGAAGAAAAAGCTCCATTCTCTTCGAATATGTGGGCGTTTTAGTTGGCCCAACTTTGCCAAACTCTCCTCATACCTTAAATTAGACATCATTTGCTGTAGCAATGGCTCCTCAACAGCAGAACTGAACTGGCAGTTCTCAGGTAGATGTAGAGCTTTCCTGACTGTTGCTGGAGTAACAACGTATTCCACCTCCTTTGCTGTGAAAACGATGCTTGGAGTCCCATCCTTACCACCATCATCATAAAGTCCCGTTCGCTAGAATGTCAGAACTTGAGTTCCAGATAAAGTGGATGGATGCGTCAAAGCGAACCCTATTTCACTTTGAGCCAAGAAGTCCTGAACAAAATGAAGTTCCGACGGAGCGTCACTCTTGGTTAGAATGGCAGTGTAGTTGTTGGGGACGAACTTTGCTCCATTAAAGATTAGATCCTTGGGTGCAATTGAAAAAGAAGTGAGAAATAAGAATGCCTGAAAGGTGTTTGGTAAAATGCCTGTGTAAAAACCGTCAGAGAATATAGAGAGAATAAGAGAAAAGAGAGAGAGAGTATAGAATACAAAAGTAGATAAAAAATTTAAAATCTTTTCTCTCTTTTACTTATACACGCCTCTTGATAGCAGTTAAGACGAATTGGAACAGTCTTTACACCTGTCAGCCATTCAATAGTTAAGACAATAGTTAATGGGCACGAGAAGTAAGTAATGATTACTATGCACATGCAGTTTTTCAATAATAAAAAAACTGTTCCCACTAAACAAATGATTATGACTGTCTTTATCTCACTTAAACCATTATTCTGATAAAATAGAACTGTTCAAGTATTGACTAAAAATAAATCAAGTAAATAAATACTGCCACGTAAGCATCAGAACTTGATTATTATCATAATTTAAAGGTCATCAGAATATGGCTTCTGTACTCAAAAAGTGAATGTTTATTTCTGTAATTCTTCACACAAATACTAATATGGTTTTCGCAGAACTTAATCATCAGAACTTCCATCAGAACTTGTCCTCATAATTTATGCAACTGACACTTAAACTATTCATCTAAAACAACATTGATCACCACAATAATTTTCATCATTCATATGGAGTGTAAGTGTGTGCTTTAAACTAAATATCAGACAAAGAGTAAAGTCTGGTTCACTTCAGTATATCTTAGAAATAAGGCATAACTAAGAACTTTTCTCAAAATCTGTTATTAGTCTGAAGTCTACTATAGAATGAGTTCATGCATGAGTCCACCTCAACTGTTTTGTGCTCATTTTATGCATCTTTTGATATTTTTTTTCATAGGAGCTCCTCAGTATAAGTGAGTCACAACTGCTTATCAGAATTTATACTATTATCAGAGTATTTCTCCAGTAATCAGAGAATGTGAAAAGTCACCAAGAAAATTTTATTTTGATTTTCTAATGCATATTACTTAATACCAGCAATGCACTTGGGTCTTCCCTTCCACATATATTTTTCTCTAGATCTCAAAGGAGTACCTGATATTTATTTCTTTTCTTTACTTTTTCTTTTGATAAGAGAGGCTTATCAGCACTTAGTACATCCATAAGATTTACCAACATCAGAACTTAACAGATAAGAAGCACTATTCTAGTTTTTGAGTTAATAATATACACAAATTAAACCTAACCAAGCTCAATATCAAAATTTGCTTGTGATAAAAGATTTCCACATAAATAATTACTTCAAACTTGGGATCTTTAGTATATTAGAGACTACTAGGTCAGCATCTAGCACAGTTATCCTCATTGGATTGAATAGTCACAGAAACATTCATATCACTATCAGAGTTTAGAAATTCACATCAGACAACAATCAACACTTATGTAAATTTCAATTTAAGCACAGATTACATAAAGATAGTAATATCTGTAAATACTGATTATAAGGTCTGATGTATCAGAACATAAACTAAACAGATTTAGAGAAAGAACCTGAAACCATTCCAAGTTCATTTACCAATCTTGTAAAAGTAGCTTCACATAGTGGTTTTGTGAAGATATCTGCTAGTTGTTGATCTGTTGGAACAAAATGCAATTCCACTGTACATTCTATCACATGTTCCCTTATGAAGTGGTACCTAATGCTGATGTGCTTTGTCATTGAGTGCTGAACTGGATCACCTGTCATAGCAATAGCACTTTGATTATCACAGTAAATGGGTATTTTAGAATATGTTAACCCATAATCTAGTAACTGATTCTTCATCCAAAGAATTTGTGCACAACAGCTTCCTGCAGAAATGTACTCTGCCTCTGCAGTTGATGTGGAAATTGACTTTTGTTTCTTGCTAAACCAAGAAACTAATATGCCTCCAAGAAATTGGCAGCTTCCACTTGTGCTTTTCCTGTCAATTTTGCACTCTGCAAAATCTGCATCTGATTAACCTATTAGCTTAAAGTCTGATTCCCTAGGATACCATAATCCTAGATCAGCTGTACCCTTAAGGTACTTGAAAATTCTTTTCACAGCTGTTAAGTGAGGTTCTCTTGGATCTGATTGAAATCTTGCACAAAGACAGGCAGCATACATGATATCAGGTCTACTTGCAGTTAGATAGAGTAGTGAGCCAATCAAACCTCTGTAATCAGTAATATCTACTGATGTACCAGTATCCTTATCCAATTTTGTTGCAGTGGCCATAGGAGTGGATGCACTTGAACAGTCTTGCATTCCAAATTTCTTCAACAAATTTCTGGTGTACTTAGATTGACAAATAAAAGTTCCTTCTTCATTCTGCTTGACTTGAAGGCCCAAAAAATAGCTAAGTTTTCCCATCATACTCATTTGATATCTTGACTGTATTAGCTTGGCAAACCTTTTACAAAGTCTGTCATTTGTAGAACCAAAAATGATATCATCAACATATATCTGCACCAAAAGTAAGTCCATTCCATGGTTGAGATAAAATAAAGTTTTGTCAATAGTCCCTCTGTTAAATCCACTTTCCAGAAGAAACTGAGCTAATGTCTCATAACATGCTCTTGGAGCTTGCTTAAGGCCATAAAGTGCTTTATCAAGTCTGTAGATATGATTAGGAAATTTTGAATCTACAAAACCTAGAAGTTGTTCAACATATACTTCTTCTTCCAATTATCCATTAAGAAAAGCACTTTTTACATCCATTTGAAAGACTTTAAACTTTTTGTGAGCAGCATAAGCCAGAAATATCCTTATGGCTTCCAATCTAGCAACTGGTGCAAATGTTTCATCATAATCAATTCCCTCCTGTTGAGAATATTCTTTTGCAACCAGCCTTGCTTTATTTCTTGTAATTATGCCATCACTATTAGTTTTTCTTCTGAACACCCACTTTGTACCAACAACAGATCTATTCTTTGGTCTTGGCACTAGGGTCCAGAATTTATTTCTTTCAAATTCACTTAACTCTTCCTGCATTGCTTGCACCCAATCAACATCTTGAAGAGCTTCTTCCACTTTCTTTGGTTCAGTCTGAGAAAGAAAAGAATGATAGAGACATTCATTTGATGTTGATGTTCTAGTTCTAACACCTGCTTCATGATTTCCAATAATCATGTCAGGTGTATGTGCTTTAGTCCACTTTCTTGCAGATAGAAGGTGATCTCTAGAACTGGATGCTCCCCATGATCCATGCTGTCTCCATCAACATTTTCTAATACTCCCCCTGAAATTATGCTCTTTGAGTTGGATCCTTCAGAATTTGAGTTTCCAGAATTATCAGAACTTGACCCATCAGAACTTGATGAATCGGAATTTGAAGAGCCTGTTCTAGGTTCTGATGCTTCTTGAGATGTGGTTTGATCTTTAATATGCTCCCCCTGCACAGGTGAATTTTTCTTTGGCGTAGTCACCACAGTTTCAATAACATCAGAGTTTAACCCATCAGAGTTTGCAGTATCATGATTTAGACTATCAGAATTTACAGAATCAGAATTTAAAACTTCATTCTCAAATCTCAGCTGATCATGATCATTGAAATCTTCAAGTCCAGTAATCTTCTTATCATCAAAAGAGACATTGATAGATTCCATGACAACCCTTGTTCTTAAATTGTAGACTCTGAAGGCTTTTGTGGAAACTGGATATCCAACAAAAATTCCTTCATCCGCTTTTAGATCAAATTTGGATAGCTGTTCAGGATGAGTCTTAAGAACAAAACACTTGCATCCAAATATATGAAAGTACTTCAGATTTGGCTTCTTTTTCTTCACCATCTCATATGCTGTCTTTCCATGCTTGTTGATAAATGTTGCATTCTGAGTAAAACAAGCAGTCTGCACAACTTCAATCCAAAAGTAGGTTGGTAACTTTGCTTCATCAAGCATAGTTCGTGCAGCTTCAATAAGAGTTCTATTCTTTCTTTCAACAACTCCATTTTGCTGTGGAGTTCTAGGAGCAGAGAATTCCTGCTTTATTCCATAGTCTTTACAGAACTCTTCCATGATCAAATTCTTGAACTCAGTGCCAATATCACTTCTTATAATTTTCACAGAGTCTTTGACCAATTTATCTAGTTGTTTGACATGATCAATCAAGATAGATGAAGTTTTCACAGAGTCTTGCTCTTGAATGAAGATTTTCTTTATTTTGCCTTTTGACATGAATCACAAAGGCCATCAGGAGAAAATATTGATTTTGGCAGTCCTCTCACAAGATCTTTCTTGACTAGTTCATTTATATTGTTAAAATTTAAATGAGAGAGTTTCTTGTGTCAATCCCAGCTTTCTTCAATTGATGCTCTGCTTAACAGACAGATTGCAGAACCATCAGAACTTGTCGAAAGCTTGGCTTCATAAATGTTACCATGCCTGTATAATTTTATAACAACTTTGCCTGTAGACTTGCTTACAACTTCACAGTGTTCTTCAAAGAAATTCACATGATAACCTCTGTCACAGATTTGACTAACACTCAACAAATTATGTTTAAGTCCTGAGACTAGAGCTGCTTTTTCAATGATGACATTCCCAAGATTGATATTGCCATATCCCAGAGTTTTTCCAATGTTGCCATCTCTATAGGAAACACCTGGGCCAGCTTTCTCCACAAAGTCTGATAACAGGGCTTTATTTCCAGTCATATATCCTGAACATCCACTGTCCAGAACTAGGATGTTTTTCCTGTTGCCCTGCAATCACAAAAACCACTAATGATTAGTTTTAAGGACCCAGACTTTCTTGGATCCTTTGGCCTTATTAAGTTTATTAGCATTTGAAGCGGATTTAACTTCAGAGTTTATGCTAACATTTTTCTTATCAGATTTTACAGTATCAGATTTTGCATCAGAACTTACACTAGAAGGAATAATGCTAACTTTTTTTAAAGAATGTTTTATTTGATAATAATCATAGTACAAACTATGATATTCCTTACAAGTATAAATGGAATGCCATAAACTACCACAATGAAAACAAGGATTTTATGGTTTAAACCTAACAGTCTGACTCTTAACTCCTGATTTAGGAGGTAAATAGTTTATATCCTTATTCTTCCTGCAAAAAGAATCAAGATGGTTAGAGTTTCCACAGTTATAACATTTCTTTCTAGGAGCATTAGGAACAGACTTATAATTATTGCTTTTATTCACACCTTCCTTTCCATTCCTATTTTTCCTAGGTGGCTTTACCTTGTTTACATTCTTAATTTCTTTCAGCTTTTACTTAAGTTGCTTCTTAGTCATTAAGCCTATGTTAACTTCAGCAGGTTTATCCTGTTTTAATTTGTCAGAAGTTGACTCTGCCTTAACTTCTATCTCAATATCTTTCATCTGTTCAGAATTAGACTTTACAGTTTTAGCTACAAACTTAACAGGATTTACCTTTGGCTTGGTAGTTTGTTTAAGAATGATTGGCTTAATTTGTTCAGTTCCTATTTCACTTTTATCATCTCCATAACCTAAGCCCTCTTTCCAGTTTCCACTACTTAGCAAATTCTAAATTTTTCAGCCAGAGTTAGTCCAAGTCCTGATAATCTCTCTTTCCTTTTCTAACTCAGTTTTTAGAGATTGATTCAATTTTAACACTTGAGTAGTCTCCTCTGTCAGACTTTCCTTCTTTGCCTTCATATTTTATGAACCTCTTCTTATCAGAACTTCCACTTTTCCTGGAAACCTTCTTTCCCTTTCTGAATTTCCTGTAGGCTATCTTTGTGATACCCTTCACCATAAGAGCACACAATTTCATCATCTCTTCATCAGCATCCATCTCAAATAGACTTTCAGTTTCTGAATCCTCATCATTATCAGAACTTGATGAATCTGAATCAGACTTTGTGATGAGAGCCTTTCCTTTGCCTTTCTTTGAGACAACCACTTTGGGGAATTCCTTCTAAGCCTTAAGAGCAACTGTCCTTGACTATCTCCCATGCCTCTTACTTCTTTGATCCATCTCAAGTTCATAAATCTTGAGCATACCATAAATTTCATCAAGAGTAGTTTCATCAAGAGCATAGTTGTCTCTTATAGTAGTAGACTTTAAATCCCAACTTTCAGGAAGAGCTAACAGGAATTTTAGATTTGAATCTTCAAGATCATATTCCTTGTCCACCAGTGACAGATCATTCAAGAGTTTGACAAACCTGTCATATAATCCAGTTAATGACTCATCAGATTTTGAGTCAAATTGCTCATACTCTTGAGTGAATATAGTCTTCCTGTTCTTCTTGATTGCATCAGTTCTCTGACATCTTGTTTCCAAAGCATCCCAAATCTCCTTTGTAGTCTTGCAATTAATTACCCTATTTGACATGATATTATCAATGGCACTATGCAGCAAATGCCTTACCTTTGCATCCTTGGCAATAGATTAGATATCTTCTGCTGTATATTCACTTTTCTCCTTTGGTATGGTGTTTGCTGGCTGATCTGAAACTACAACAGAGAGCTTGGTTGGCTTATGTGGTCCTTCATAAATTCTGTCAAGGTATTCTGGATCAGTAGCTTCCAGAAACATAGCCATAATTACTTTCCATATGGGATACTCAGAAGGTCTCAGCATGGGAACCCTAATAGTCTCATATCGACTGTGGATTTGAGTCTTTGGAGTTTCTTCAGTTTTGGTGGGCTTGGTTGGAGTTTGTTCTTCTTCAGACATGATTGTTTTGGATCTTTACTGTATTTGTGTTAACAGTTAGGCTCTGATACCACGTGTTAGGTCACACACACTGTAGAAGGGGGTTGAATACAGTGTATAATACAATCAAATCGAATTAAGAACACAAGTATGTAATAAAGTATAATCTTATTAATAAAACAGTATTGCAATGGAAATGTTCTCTCTCAGCGATTAACAATATCACTAAGAGCTACTAGGGTTACAATGAATAATATTCTCGATGATGATAACACTTCCAGTGTAAACCCTATGCTGTGTTTATATACCACACATTTACAAGATAATCTCTAATTGATATCGAATATAATTCTGTATCCTAAAATATATCAATTAGTTATCTTTTCCTCCAAGTCTTCTATTCTTCATAGAATTCTTCTCCATGCATATCTCTTCTTATTTTAGTCTTAATCTTCTTTCCCTTCAATCAACCGCCTTCCTTATCTGAAAGTCTTCTTAAGTCCTGATATTATCTTCTGATGAATATCTTCTGATATCTTAAGTTCTGATATCTCAAGTTCTGACTTCATTATAAGTACTGATTTCCAGTTAAGTCCTGATTTGTCCTGTTTGTCAAGATTTGAAAACTAAACACAAATCATTATTAGACATGACATCATAAATATATCTAACATATAATGGAGTGGAGGGGAAAAAGAGTAATTGCCCATTTCTTCTCTCTTTTCTTTTATTTCAAATTACTATAACACGATTCAATAATATAAAAATAGATTTATAAAATATGAAAGTGCCACAAATCTATTTTTAATATAAAAAATATGAATTTAGCTCTCTCCCCATATTTTCAGAATAATTTTGAGTGAACAGATTAATTTCTATGGATTTTACAAATAAATTCCCAATAATAGAAATAAATTCTAAAAAATCATTTTAAAATATCAAAACATAAAATTAAATCCAGCTATCATTTTTGAAAAGTCCATAGGACTATTCTAGAGATAATAAAACAAATTTTGCACCTTGATCATAGTTTAATAATTTTATAAAAATGTATAGGGATCAATTAATCCTTATTTTAATCGAATAAATACTGTGAAAAATATTTTAAAAACTCGTAAATCAGAGATTCATATTCGTAACTTTAAAATAACATAAATTCACACAATAATATCAAACATATTTCATATTTGTACACTTAAACACATTATTCCCTTTTAATAGCCGATTACGCGAGTAACAATTACCCGATAATTCAAATAACGATTTAACTTTGTCAATTACGAATCCAAACCACAGAAATACATAGAGAACTCAACATTTATCATAACTTATTTTAATCCTCAATTTTATTATTTTTAATCCTTCTTATTTAATTCATCCTTTAATAACAGGTCCCGTTCTACCTGACGACCCGAAAATCATAACTTAAATCCTTTCGCTGACTCATCAAACTGGAACGAGGCTTTGCCTGTTCCTTATTACTATTTCACAGAAATTTCACATAAGCCACAAAATTATATAACTTAATATTTTATACTCATAAATCCACATAATCCACAATTATAACATAAAACTATATCTTATCCATATAAATACATCACGAAAATCCCAGTCGTTACACCCTGTACCGGGATGTATACGGTATTCCCTTCATTCAGTTGGCCCCGAACTCGGTGAAGTGGATTAGTTGGTTCTTATCCTGCTGCCAAGCCAAAGAATATCCCCCCACCTTCATACTTTTCAATTATATTTTTAAAGTTAAAAAATCCACTAGTAAGCCACTTTATGACTTTTTATTCTGAATAGAGGATTGTGGGTATCCGTTTGATAAAAATGGTACTCCCACTTAGTATGTTAAATTCAATTAAGGGCTGGCACCGGGAGTTCATTTTTGTCCGGGGAGGGGACCTGGAGTTCATGCCACTATACAAGCGTGAGTTAAAAACAGATAAATTTCCGGTCCAGAGGCTCAGACAAGGAGCTCTCACGATGGTGTATGCCTTCTGTAGGGCACTCAGATGGAAATGGACTCAGGATACCTTTAACAATAATGTTGAGATGCATGCTCCCGGATATAAGTCACTAACCCTTGTTGTTTTGTACTTGTGTTGTTATATATTTGATTTGAATCCGGGGATAATGTTTGATTTGCTATATTTCAGGTATACTGAAGCTCCTCCCCTACCCAAACAACATGTCTGCACAACTTAAGGATTTGGCTACTCGTTATAGGAGGATCGGGGGACTCAATAGCTTGGAGTCCGGGAAAAAGAAGGTGGATGAGGCGGAAGCTGGTGTCGGTGGTTCTGGGTCAGAGAATGTTGTTGCTGTAAATCTGGGTCGGACTAATGTCCAGACTGTTGTGCCCCGGGTGGAGAAAGAGAAAGAGAAGGAGAAGGCTCCAAGGAAAAGGAAGAATGTTCCTGTGAAGAATGCAGAGGAAGATGTTGAAAGTTCGGGGAGCCGGGTGTCTAAAAAGGCTGCCACTGAAATTGCTCTAGATACTCCTGAAACCCCTAAGGCATAGTTGGCTAGTATTACCAAGGAGACGCGTCAGATGGAGCTTTTTGAAAACTACGCCACGACTGCCGAGAGGATGCAGTACCGGAAGGAGCCCTTTGAGGACTTTTTGACCGGGATGCAGGATGATGTTATGGTTGTAAGTGTTTAATTGTACTTGTCTCTTTTCTATGTTAATTTCTTTTCATACTTTTTATAATCATTCCCTTTCAGGATAATTCCCAGGTTGCTGGACTTGTGGCGATTGCCCGGACGCTAAAGGCGAAGGCTGACTTCTGGGATGTTTCTAATATAGAGGCCGAAAATTTGGCCCGGGAGCTGAATGCCTTGAAAGAAGCCAATGCTAAGGAGAGTGCATGCCAAAAGAAAATCATAGACAAACTCCGGGCCAAACAGGACCAGGATGCTGCTACAGTCAGAGAGATGAGAGAGGAGAACAGAAAGTTGAAGGAGACTCTTACTTCAAGGCCAACTCTGGGGAGGTTTTGGCTGGTTTTCGAGGAACTCCTGCGTACTTCATAGAGCTGAATGAGAAGGCAATAGAGAAGATCCAAATCTGCTGGAGGGTTGCCTCATGGTATCTAGCTGAAGTGCCAGGTGGTCAGATTGACGGTTTCCTGGATCGATATATTGAAGAGGAGACCCGGCTTAAAGAGGAGGCTAATACAATTCTTTCTACTAAGACTAGGGCTGTACCATCGACTTCTGCTCCTCATCTCCATGAGCAACCCTCAGCACAACAGCCCCCGCTCCCCAGGAAGATCCAGAGTAGCCACCTCCTCCTCCTCCTGAGACACAAGTCGAAGAATGAAAATATTTGGCTTTTGTGGCTTGTAATTTTATTTTTCTTACTTTAAGCAACTTCTGAACTAGGCCTACTGGCTTGTTATAACTGTTTGTATTTGGATTTTCTCAGGGCAGTATTCCCCGGGGTTTTATATTTTATTCTCTGTTTGATGCATATTTGTTTTGCTGTCTTTTTTTGGTTAAAACTTTTGACTTTTGAAGATTCATGTAGTACGAGGGTTGTGACACGAGGGTTGTGTTTGTTAGACCCTGGGTAGGGATAAATTTTTCTAAATTTATCCCTCGGATAGGGGTAGATTTTTAAATTTATCAAATCTTTATAAATGCACATGAGCTGTGCTTGATCGACCCCGGGTAGTGGTAAATTTTAAAATTTGAGAAAATTTTTCTAAGGGAGAAAATTTTCTAAGTGCACATGGGCTGTGCTTGATCGACCCCGGGTAGGGGTAAATTTTAAAATTGAGAAAGTTTTTCTGAGTGCGAATGGGTGTGCTTAATCGACCCCGGGTAGGGGTAAATATTAAAATTAATAAAATTTTCTAAGTGCACATTGGTTGTGCTTAATCGACCCCAGGTAGGGGGAACATTTAAAATTGAGGAAAATTTTCAAAGTAATTGTCACGCCCCAACTTAATAATAGATATTATACAACTTATTACAATAGTTAACAAAAGGAAGTAAATACATCCGAATCCAAGATCATACAGTTTAGGGTTTGGAACAGCCCAACTAAATACTAAAAGAAAGCGTTCTCATTTGCACACTTATGGCGACACCTTAGGCGACTCTCGGTTTTTGACACCACTAAAGTTCGAATATTCCTAACCAAAACTGACCTACTGGATTCTTAAATCTATAATCTAACTTGTGCACGTGATATGACACTAAGAGCCTTCCTATATTTTCTTGGGCCTAACCTCAAAGTTGACACAACTCTAAATGGGTGTCCTGAAAACTGCCCTGTTTTGAACTAACTTAAACTCATTGGTTCTAACTCTAAACCTCCATGATTTGACTTGAAACTCTTTCTTAAACTCCCTAGTATCAATATTAATCAAGGCCTAATGAGGGCTTACTCTTAATCCAACTTTTTGACCTCCAAAAGGTACTAAACTCAAACTGTCCCCTGTTCTGGAAGAATCTAAGTTTTGGTGTGTGCACCTCACTAAATGGTTGGGTTTCTCTAAGTTATGGCTTCTGGACTCAACTGTAACCCAAGTACTAACTCCCCGTGGCTTGGGCCTAACATTGCCTAAGAAATGCCCATTCAAAATCAACACACAACTCACATGCAAATCTGGAAAAATTTCAGGGTTCTATCCTAGCTTTTCCACCTTAACTCCCACTTCAAAACCATGAATTAAATCTCAACCAAGGTAAATTTACTTCTATAAGACTCTAAACTAAGACCTCAACCAAGAATGGAGATCATTCATGCCCTATAGCACTATCATGCAAACTAAAACTTAACATACAACTCACAATGATCACAAAAACAAGTTCGACTAAACAATGGGATTATTAGCTCATAATTTCGACTTAAAATACTAAATTATTTCAAGGGATCATGCACACTCTCTTTTAACAGCTAAGATCAAACATGATATCAAGGAAACAATTTATTTTTAGCCCATATAGGTCGAATTTAATCACCAACCAAACATGCATGTATATTGTCGAAAAAGAGAGCATATATAGCTTGATCATTCTTGAAAATAATGCCCTATCTCTAACATGCAAAATAAAACATGGCATTACAACTAGAGATCAGTAGCATGCAAGTGTTTTAAAGGAGTTTTAATCAAGGAAACACTTATTTTATACACATAAAATTATATTTCATGGAGAACTCTTTAATCCACATGAATTAAGAGTTTCTCCTTGGAGATCACATAAAAAACAAGACATGCAAGCATTAAAATTCATCTCCTAAGCATGGAACTTCTTGGAAAGTGTATTATATATTAATGGGTAGTGAAATTGCACTATAATGACAAGGATTTGTTGAAGAAAAATTGAAGGGGATGGGGGAAGGGGGCTTCGGCCGGATGGAAGAAAGAGGGGGGAAAGGAGATAAACTTTTGAGAGTGAAAATGGTGAGGTTGAGTGGAGTGTAGTTTTGGATTAACTCTCCTCTTTTTGATCATCATGCACCAAGAAATGAGTGGAGTTTAGAATTTACAAGAGTGCCCTTCTCCCAAAGCTAAGCAAAATTGCATGCAAGGTTAGTTTTGTCTTTTGGTGGATAAAAGAGAGTTAGCGGGGGTATGAATTGTCTTTTTAGCCCTTCAAGTTGAATGGGAGGGTATTTGCATGCATGGGTATCCATGTAAATTGCTAATTACTAAACAACTAATTTCAAAGATTTACTTTTATAAAATAAAATAAAATTTTGAAAATTATAAAAGTTGTACCATAAAATAACTTGGATTTTTAGAAATTTTATGAGATTAATTTTGTGATTTGTGAATGAAATAAATTTAAAAGATAATTTTCCCATGGGAAAGAATATTCTCTATAAATCAAGAATAAGAGCAATTAATAAAACTCTCGCCTTGAAAAATTCATATTTTAAATAAAGCAATTTATAATGCAGCAAATTCCATTCACACAAATGTACAATCAATAAATATATTTATGATCGACTCTAATATTATACAGAGTTCGCAAATAATATTACATAAAATGCCGGTCGTAATCATGCATTTGGGTGTGCAGACAATAGACACTAGTTGTAAAATAAAGTATTTCATTTCAATAGAAATCACGTAGAGATTACATTTCGGGGCGAACAGATACAAAATTTAAATCACTTAATTAGGGAATAAGGATGTTATAGTTCTAGCAGAGAGATGACTCCAGAATGTGCACCTTTTCATTACTGGTAGAATTTTCTTAGCCTGGCTCCGTGCCAAGTATTCGGGACCTCGGTGTCATTAAGATAGCACAACTTGTAGGTTCCCGGGGGTAATACTTCTTTGATTTTGTATGGCTCTTCCCAGTTAGGCTGCAACTTGCCTTGCTGGATCCGAAGCTTCTGTATCCCGAAGAACCAAATCTCCAACCTCATGCTCCCTTATTTTGGCTTTCTTGCCAAAGTAGAGTTTTGTGTTTTCTTTGTATTTCTCCATTATTTGTACTTCCCTATCTCTTACCTCATCCAACAACTCTAGGTTTGTCCTCAGGCCTTCGATGTTGGATACTTCATCGAAGTTAATAACTCTGTGAGATGGGGACCCGGTTTCCATTGAGAGCCTATCCTCCGAACCATAGGAGAGCTTGAAAGGGGTTTCCCCGGTTCTCGTTCTGGGGGTTGTTCTGTATGACCATAAAACTTTCGGGAGTTCATCCGACCATGTATTTTTGGATTCTTCCAGTCTTTTTTCGAGACCCCGAAGTATGGTTCTGTTGTTCACTTCTACTTGTCCAATTCCTTAAGGGTGTGCCACATATGACCTTTTATGCTTGATTCCGAGTTCTTTGAGATATGCCTCAAAGTCCGATCCTACGAACTGGGGTCCATTATCCGATTCCAAAATTACGGGGATTCCGAACCTCATGATGATAGAGTCCATAAATTTTATGCAATCTTTTTGATTGATCATTCGCATAGCTTTTGCTTCCGCCCATTTGGTCATGTAGTCGATTGCTACCAGGACGTAGCGTAGGTTTCCCTTGGCCCGTGGAAAGGGGCCTATGATATCTATGCCCCAAACAGTATATGGGACCGGGGAGAGTACTGATGCTGGTAGATTTGGACTTTGCTTTGGCACATTGCTGAACTTTTGACACTGACTGCATTTCTTGACATATGCAACTGCATCTGCATGGATTATTGGCCAATAGTATCCCTATCTGATGATTTTGTAGGCCAAAGCTTTTGCTGCTAAATGATCCCCACAAATACCCTCAAGCACCTCTCGGAGATAGTAATATGCTTCATCCGGGTCTACACACTTTAGAGTTGGGGTTGAAAAAGTTCTCCTATATAGCTGATATCTTCAAGGAAGAACCAGGTAGCTTTATGTTTCAAGTACCTGGCCTTGTTCTTGTCTTCGGATAGAGTTCCATCTTTTAAATAGACTATGTAAGGAGTCATCCATTTATCCGGGCTACTAATGCATAAGATTTCGACCCGTTCTGTGCTTGGTTTCTGGAGTTCTTCGAAATAAACTGAACTGCTTAGATTTGCTGCATTTTGTACGAGCTTGGAGAGCTCAGCTGTCTAAGAATTTTCCTCTCTGTTGATCTGAAGGATTGTTGCATTCGGGATGGTTTCTAGGATACCCCTTACCATGGCTTGGTATTGTGCAAGTTTTTGGTCTTTGGCGATGTACTCCCCTTTCGTTTGCTTAACCATAATCTGGGAATCACTGTGGATAATCAGGTTTGTTACTCCGAGAGATTTTGCTATTTTAAGCCTGGAGAGTAGCGCTTCATATTCAGCCTGGTTATTTGTTGCTTTGAAAGAGAAGATAACTGCTTTCTGTATGGTAAATCCTTCCGGACTAGTAAGGATGAGTCCCGTCCCGGAGCGTTCAACTGTTGCCGATCCGTTGATGTATAATGTTCATGCATTCTTGTAAGGAGCTTCATTCCCAATATTGGTTTTCTTTTTTGAGATTATTGGGGCTTCAGGGAAGGTGCATTCCATAACGAACTCATCTAGTTCCCGGGCCTTTATTGTAGTTCGGGATACGAACATAATGTTAAACTGGCTCAGCTCAATTGCCCAGTTTATCAACCTACCGGATGTATCGGGTCTGTGGATGATTTTACGGAGTGGTTGATCCGTGACCACTTTAATTTCTCGGCCTTGGAAGTATTGCCTTAGCATCCTACTTGAGTGCACGAGGACTAAGACAAATTTTTCCAAGTTTGGGTACCGAGTTTCAGCGTCCTTGAGAACTTGGATGACATAATAGACAAGGTTCTGGGATCCTTCTTCTTTCCGAATAAGAGCAGACGAGATAGCTCTCGGGCCAGCTACTATGTAGAGGGATATGGTTCTACGGGCTTGGTTTCGATATAACTTAGGGGTTCATCAAATGTCGCTTAACTTCCTCAAATGCTGAGTCGTACTACGGGGTCCAGTCTATTAATTTCTTATTTCAGGATCCTTTTAGCAACTTAAATAAAGGAAAACATCTCTCCACAAGTTTTGAGATAAACCTACAAAGTGCTGCTAGGCATCCTGCCAACTTTTGAATGTCTTTCTGGGTCCGGGGTACTTTTATCTCTATTATTGCATTTATTTTCTCTGGTTTTGCCTCGATCCCTCTTTCGCTAACTAGAAAACCAAGGAATTTTTCGGAGAAGACCCCGAATGCGCACTTCTCCGGATTGAGCTTCATGTTGTGTTTCCTTAAGTTATCCAAACACTCTTTGAGATCTTTGATATGATCCGGGATCATGATTGATTTACAGATCATGTCATCGATATATGACTGCATATTCCTTCCAAGTTGGCTTTTGAAGATGGTATTCATCATTTTTTGATAGGTGGCTCCAGTATTGATGATGCTGAATGACATCATAATGAAAGTATATACAGTCCGGTGGGTAATGAAAGCAATTTTTACGATGTTGACCGGGTTCATCTTGACCTAATTGTATCCGTAAAAGGAATCCATGAAGCTTAGCATAACATGGCCTGCAGTTGTATCAATCAATTGATCGATGTTGGGAAGGGGGTAGGAATCCTTTAGATATGCCGAATTCAGACTCGTGTAATTAACACACATCCCCCACTTTCCATTCGACTCTTTGACCAACACGACATTTGCAAGCCAATCCGGATATATAATTTCGCAAATGATGTCTACCTTGAGTAGTTTTTCCACCTCTTCATTTATTGCCTGTTGTCATTCCAGGGATAATTTTTTTCATTTCTGTTTGATTGGCCTTTGTTTTAGATCTACATCCAAGCTATGCATTTCCACTGATTCATCGATCCCATACATGTCTTCCAGTGTCCAAGCGAACACATCTGCATATTATTTTAATAACTCAATGAGCTCTTTCTGAAAGGTTGATTTTAGGCCTTTTCTAATTCTTACTTTCCGGGTGGGGTTCTCGGGGTCGACTTCTATTTCCACTTCCTCTACAGCTGGTTCAACCTTAGTTTTCTCTTTTGTTTCCATAAATTTTTGGATTCGGGCATCTGCATTGGTTATGATATATCCCGAATCTTGTATCACATTTACATCCGATTTGGGTCTTTTACAGAGGTGTTCTCGATACTTCTTTCGGCTTTGTCCCTTGGGGAGGGACATTGCTTTTTTCCTATTTTCAGGTTCTATTTCAGCCAATACTAGAGCCTGCCCGTAACATCTGTCTGCCATGTCTCTATCTCTTTTGAGCACTCCGATTCCTCCCGGGGTGGGGAACTCAAACTTCAAATGAATTGTTGACGGGATAGCCCAGAGCTTGGTAATTTTGGGCCTTCCGAGGATCATATTGTAGGATGATGCTACGCTTATTACATAAAACTCCATGACATGAGAAACTTGCTGGGGTGCAGTTCCAAAGGTCACGGGAAGGTAGATCACGCCCCAGATGGTATCATTGAATTCCCGAATCCATAAAGAGAGTCCTCAAGGAAGGGGTCCATGTGTAGATGTCCGAGCTTGATTCTGTTGAGTGTGTGCGAAAATTATATTTGCAGAAGAACCATTATCAACCAAGATTTGTTTTACCTAATTTTTTGCAACATCGAGAGTGACCACTGGTGCTTGGTTATGATCTAGATCCAATCCTTCGTAATCCGCATAAAAGAAGTAAACCAGCTCATCTTCGCACGACTGAATCATCATGACATTACTGTCCATGTTTGGTATAACGACTCGTGTATTTTTCAATGACTTCAATATGTAATTATGGAAATTATTAAATAAATAAAATATGTGTATGGGTTCTGTTAGTTTGATATTATCTTGTTATTAATTATGTGAGATCGTTGGTCTTTAAGGATTATTTGTATGATTGTTTGTTGAGATGTATTGCTTCGTTATTAATTGTAAAAGTGGTTTTAGGACATATTTATTTTCATAAATATTTGGATCATCTCTAAAATTGTTTTTATAATTTAATAATTACAATATCTATTTTTGGGATTTTATAAAATTTAGAAATAAATATTTTATTGATTATTTATTCTGGAATGATTTTCTGACTATATTTATTAGTAAAATCAGTATTTAATTCCAGAATTCTTTAAAAATTATGAAACTCATATTTATTTAAGTTTGGAATATTCCGAGAATTTTAAAATTATTTTGGGGATTTTTGAGATTAATTTCACCCGCGCGTTGATTCATTTATTTGTTAAATGCGGGTATGAGTTGCGTTTCAAAAATACTTTTAAAATTATGGAAAATTTATTTTTAATAACTTTGAATTATTTGTGATATTTTAAACTTTATTTGGAATTTTTTGGGATTATTTTTATTCGCGCAATGGTTCGTTTAATTGCAAAAACGGGATCAAATAAGGCTGTCAGAAAAGGAAAAAGACGCGTGGCAATTCCTCAGGTTGGTTTGTGATACGTGTCTATCATCTGTTCAGCTATTTTGTAGTCTTGGTGGAAAAATAAATAGATAGAAACAAAAACACAAACATCACACGGGTATACACCCCTGTTATGTTCCCTCATCGTCAAATTCCCCCACCCCGTATCTGTTTCTCCCGGATTTTGTTAAAGCCGCCATCGTTTTCCCCTTTTCTGTTATGCTTCAGCCGCCTTGATGCCGCCAGTTTTTCCGGCAAGGTATTCTGGTGCGGTGGTTCTAGTCGGAAGGCCCGAGAATTGGCATGGGACGAGAGATAATTTGATGGGCAGTCGAAAAGCTAAGTAAAGTTCCAATCAAAGGATTTAAGTGTTAAGGTCGAATCCAGGGTGATTTAGTGGATAGACAATAAAACCTGAGCGGCAGAGTCGGCTCAACGTCAATCAGTAATAGTTGTAAAGCCCTGTAAGGCAAGTACTCCTAAACCTTTTTTTTCGAAATATAATGCAAATATTTCTAAATTCTCTCGTGACATATTGTTAAGTATTCAAAATAGCTCTGTTTTATATTGTAAGTACTTTGAATCCTTCAGCCTTGAACCTGAGCCATATCATTTGATCTTGGAGCCGTAAGCCTTATTCTTTGTGAACCATTTCTTGTTGGTTTACCAGATACTAAACTATACAAATATGATACTACTCCACAAATATATATACCCATCATATACCAAACACTGGAACAAAATTGTTTGATCCTACATAAACTGTAACGCCTCCAAATCGGGGGTCAGGGGATTTGGTCGTCATTATAAAACTTCAACCCAAATTAACTTATTTAATTAATAAACAAATGCTAGCGGAAGATATTTATCATTTATGACCCCAAACTAATCCAAGATCTTTTAAGGTTACAGTTCTAGAAACAAGATATCCAAATTTCACAAATAAATTTTTCACTTTCTTTTAAAACTCTTTTCAACAAATCTCAATCTCAAAATTAAACCCACTAGTATAACTTCAAAATGAAGTATACTAGGCCCAAATAAAATACAAAACTATAATATAATATAATATAAATAACTTTATACAATAAAACTTACACTAGCCCGCAAACCCTGGACCAACCACCTTCCAAGAGCTTCTTCTTTGCTTCCACGAATTACGCAGCTAAACAGCGCAAACTAATTCTCACTGGAGGTTAAATTTAAAAACAGGCAAGTATGAGCGAAAGAAATGCTCAGCAAGATCATTATGACATATATAGGGTCTTTTGATATAAAACCGACATCTGCAATAGCGCAGGACATTTAAAATCATAACTGTTGAATCATAAAATTATAGTCGAGGAACCCCATAATTGATTCCTTAATTATATTCAAAACCATTTTGATATTTTTGAGCAAAATGCTTCAGCAATAATTTTGAATCTTGACGAGAATAAAACTCGTAAAACAGTGTTTACGGAAATATCGATAAATCATTTATTCAATGAATATCAAAAATGATATGATAATTTAGATTGGGATCATCCTCCGACGGACGTACTATCACATGCTGATCAGCCCGTGTGATAGCACAAGGTCATGATTCATAGAAACGTGACCCCAAAAACACGAGTACTCAAATAAAAGGCAATATACCTGCCTGTGGCAAAAATTGTGTCTTAATATTCCATATGGCACTTAAAAATAGCCCTCTGCTGGACCGTCCGTCCCGGTCACTTACGCAATTATGATCCAATCTTAAAACATTTTATTGAGAAGGGGTCATAATAATCGACACCCGAAATAATTTTATTCCCCCATTTACTTGGGCAGGAATATTCGCAACCAAATTACTTTTCTCAAAATCCAAAACATTTATAAATCCAGTAAGTTGATAAGTAAAATCACTTAGCTATTCTGAACATAGAATAGCAGAAGAATACGTGCATAAACAGAATTATTTAATTCAGCGATATGTAAAACATTTATCTATTATGAACTGAGAATAGGGAAAACAATACTTGCATAAGCAGATTTAAAATAAATATCACTTGAACAATAAGTGATGTTAGGGATACTTGCCTTTGGATTTTTAACAGTTAGTCACACTCGCAAACACGCATCTATTCTGACATTCTGTCTCAAGACATCACCGTCCTTCTTTTCAACACTTGACTGATATGCTGCTCCTGCGATTGCTAGAAGCCAGATACCCAATACCATTCCATCTCATTCTTTACCCAACGTCTTGTCCCGATCAACTCGAGAGATCCGCATCTATAATTAAAAGATATAGCTTTAATTGTCTAAACGATAATCACTCAACGAACTGCGCGTCAAAATCTTATCGTCTACCCATACGATAGCCCACACATAAATATAACAGACAATCACAGGACTCTTGATCCACATACACACATAATTCATATAACACGTAATCACATAACTCACGTATCACATAATTCATATAACACAGGAGTCGGTACGTTTAAAATTGAAATTGGGTCAAAATACGATTTATCGATCAATAATCGACTTAGAATGACTTGTAAAACAAGTAACCTTTCGAAACAAAATGATTTAGGTCTCAAAAGCATTTTTAATGAAAGCGGAATATTTTTCTGAGTCTGTACGCGTTCGTTTCGTATTAAACAGACGAACAGTTGATTTATTATGAATTTTTGAACATTTTTCGGAATTAAAACGGGTCTCCGAATCATTTTATAACTAAATAATAGTGCTCGAACACCCGAAAATAATTTTATAAGAATTATTGAGCCTGGAAAATAATTTAAAATAATATTTTAAAGCTCGAACTATTTTTCGGAATTTTTAAATCATAAGAAATAATTAACCCGGATTAAATAATCAATTAAAATTTATTAACTAAATAATTTGGATTTATTTTCAAATAATAATAAAAATAATAATCTTCTGAATTAAAAAAAAATATATTCTTGGAAATCGGACAGCACCTCCTCTATTTCTCCGACTACTAGTCGATATCATATCGACACAACAAAAAACAATCAACACAATACTTTATATTTACGCGTATAAACACTCCAGAAATGAATAACACGACCACCTGAACCAAAACTCGGACCAAAAGTGACTTCTCCAATAATTTCTAAAAATTATGAAATAAATATACAAACACTAACATGCTAAGTTGGTATCAGAGCTGAGGTTATAGTAAACTAGAAACGAGAGTGTGTAGGAGTGTGTATAGCTATGTGAGGACGCTTGAGCTCCTATCGAGTTCTTGTTGGACTATTGGATATAGTACCAACGAATAAGTTAAGATAGACGCATTTGTTCGAGATAGTTGTGTTGAGCTGGATGGAACTCCGGGAAGCTGCAAACTTCTATGGTGGAATCTTCCAAGGCTACTACGATTTGACGAAGATGAAGATTATCGATATCCCTGGAATATGAAGAAGTGTCGAGAATCGGATGACGAGTCAATAGAAGAATTCAAACAAAAGATAAGCATTAAGACTTTGACAATACCTTCTCTTTCTATAATTTCTTTTGGCCTCTCTCAAAAGAAGTAATTGTTAGAGGATATATTCCCTAACACTCATTTTCAATCATAACTGTGTTTTAAATGTGCCAGAGGTTGTCATGAAGCCTATTTTTCAGGTTTTGATAGCTCTGTCAAGTTATGATAATTAATTACTTTTCTTATTTGGTGAATAGTTTCTTGATGATGTGACACCATTTGCTCATTTGGTGACATAATTTTGTTCTCTGGATTTCATTTCCTTCAGAAATATCAGCTTTAAAATCTTTTCAGCTTTATCCATTTGATTTTCAATTCCTTTCATATTCTTTAATTCTGACTGAGATGAACAACCCTAACTATAGGGGACACAAGGTATACCTGTCTGTGTGATAGGAGTTGGATGGGACGCCATCACATGTGTGTGTTGTGACTACAAGAAGGTTAACAACCTTTAGTAGTGTCTTAATTTGGACACGCAATACCAAGTTCATTTGATCATATTGATCTCTCAGTTATTCTTTCATTTCAACAATAATTTTTCTCAAATTCAGATTCTATCCTGTTATGATATGAAATTCTTTTCTCTTTGAAATTCTATGATTTTATCATCTCAAATATTCAAAGGTATGCCAATCAAGTTAAGCTGAGTTATCTTGGTCAAGTCAAAGTAAAGCGATGTGATGGAATTACCAAGGACGACAGTGGAATGCAATGTGATTAAAATGTCAGTGACGTACAACGAAGTCAGTCTGTTTCTTATTTCTCTCTCTCCACTTATCTCTCCCTCTCTCTTTCTTTTTCATTCTCTTTATCTTTCTCTCTATTCTTCTTTCTCGCAATCAATAAAAGCGATTCTATTGAGAAAGTGGTCAAAGGATGTGGATGGAACAATAATGCAGAGTGAAGCTCACGTGGTAACTGTGTGGCATAAGGAATTGCAGTGTTATTAGAAATTTTGAGAAAAGTTACGTTTGCAAGATTTGGAAAGTTGGTAACAAGACCCTTAGTGCTTTCTTTTGCCGATTCCGAGGACGCAATCCTTATAAGGGGGGTAGATTGTAATATCCCATATTTTCAAATATTATTATTATAATTATTTGGATTTGTTTATGTTATTTTTTATGTGAACTTTGGTGAATTATCTGATATTGGAATTGGTGTTTGGGTGTTTATGTGTGATATTATTTGATTATTTTAATTTTTATGTGCTCAGAATAAATATAGATAATTGTGATATTTTTATGGTAATTTTTGGACTGTTAGATGATTTTATAATGATTTATGGATTTATTAATTATTTTATTATTTTCGGAAAAATTACAAAACTATTTTATAAAGCCGGGAATCGTCCAACCTCAACTGTTTTTGCGTTTTTAAAACCCGAAACTCTTCAGAAAACTCTTTCTTAACCAAATCTGGTAATTCCGGACATTTTTCGTGTTTTGACTTTTTCGATCTGGATTATGGTTTGACCTGTGCGCGTCCTGGCGCAAAATTTTCGATACGCTAGCCATTTCGGTAGATCAATAAAACCCTTATTCTCGAGAGACGGGATATTTTTACAATATTTTCTCATGGGGTGTTTTATAAGAAGTTCGGTTTTGATAATTATCCAAATCTGGTATTAAATTGTATCGTTTTTATAGTTACTTAGCGGCTAAGTAATCTATTTTTGGATCAAATATATAAGTGTAAATTCAGTATTAAATTCCAGAATATTTCAAGAATCATGAAACTTCTATTTTATTAGTATTTGAATATTTCGAGAATTTTAAAATTATTTCAGAAATTTTTCGGGTTATATTTACCCGTACGTTTGTTCGTTA
Source organism: Apium graveolens (assembly GCF_009905375.1). Lineage (NCBI taxonomy): Eukaryota > Viridiplantae > Streptophyta > Magnoliopsida > Apiales > Apiaceae > Apium > Apium graveolens. The sequence continues at coordinate 70,624,075 of NC_133656.1, read as the reverse complement.
AATCGTAAAATGCGGATATGACACGCGATTTATAAATATTTTAAAAATTATAAATTTTTTATTTTATTAGTTTTTAAATATTTCGGAATTTTAGAAATATTTCGATTTCATAAAAAAAAGTTATCGGACCGGGCCCTATCGGGACGTAAAACCCCACAAAAATCGGATTTTCATATTTATAAAATCGTGGGACTTCCAAATATTTTATATTTTTGCATTTTTAAATTATTCATAATTTTGTGGAATTTTAATATAAATTTTATATTTATTTGATTAAATATTATTCCCCACTATTTATTAATTTTAGGCTAATTGTTTAAATGTTATACTGATTTTTAGTTAAAAAAAAAAACAAAAAAACGTGCAAGTTAACCCCAGCCCCCACCCCCTCTTATTTGTTTCACCCGCACCTGCACCCACCCCCCTTCCCATTTTGTTTTCGCCCTCCTGTTCCTCTCCCCTCCTCTCTGTCTCTCCTCTCTGTTATATATTTTTATTTATTTTTAATTTTCAAAAATTCATATCTTACAAACCGTTCATTCAAATTTCAATTATTATATATATAAACAATCAGCGCTTCAATACCTACACATAGGTATATATATGGCAAGGTTTTGAGAAGAAAATTTACGGGGCATATTTCCGTTATATTTCCAGTTTAATTTATTTTCGGAACATTAAAAAGGAGTATGTCGGTGGTGATTACTCCACATGGCATTTTAGCGTGTGTACGTGTATGACTATTAATTTCAGATTTTTCTGGAGATATTTTCCGGACATCAGATATTCTCCTTAGGGTGACCAGAATTTCTTTTGGGTAAGAATTTTGAGATTCTGCTTTTATATTTTGGGTATATTATAGCATGTTAGTGTTTATACATTTATTTCGTAACTTTTAGAAGTGGGTGTAGAAGTCATTTTTGGACCGTGTTATTCATTTCTGGAGTGTTTATGCGCATAAATATAAATTGTTGTGTTGATTGTTGTTGATTGTGTCGATATGATATTGACTGACAGTCCTAGAAATAGAGGAGGTGCTGTCCGATTTCCAAGAAAATATTATTTTTAGTTCTGAAAATTATTATTTTTATTATTATTCGAAAATAAATCCAAATTATTTAGTTAATGAATTTTAATTGATTATTGAATTCGAGCTAATTATTTCTTATGATTTAAAAATTATTTTGAGCTTTTAAAAATATATTTAGGTATTTAAAAATCAATTAATATTATTATTAATTGATTCATTCTTATTTATTCTTATTTTATTCATAATAAATAAACCGTTCGTCCGTTTAATACGAAACAAACGCCTCTAGACTCAGAAAAATATTTCGCTTTCAATAAAAATACTTTCGAGACCCAAATTCTTTTGTTTCGAAAGGTCGCTTGTTTTACGAATTATTCTGAGTCGATTTTTGATCGATAAATTATGTGATACATGAGTTATGTGCTTATGTGCTATATGAATTATGTGTGTATGTGGATCAAGGGTCCTGTGTTTGTCTGTTATATTTATGTGTTGGCTATCGTATGGGTAGACGATAGGCTTTTGACGCGCAGTTCGTCGAGTGATTATCGTTTAGACGATTAAAGTTCTATATTTTAATTATAGATGCGGATCTCTCAAGTCGATCAGGACCAGATGGAATGGGTGAAGAGTAGAGTTGAATAGTATGGAATCTTGGATTGCAGCACTGCATGAGCAGCAGACCAAATGATTAGTTGAATAAAGACGGTGATGTTTTGAAGCAGAATGTCAGAATAGATGCGTCTTTGCGAGTGTGACTAACTGCTAAAACCCAAAGGCAAGTATTTCTATCATCACTTATTGTTCAAGTGATATTTATTTTGAATCCTATCATGCAAGTATTGCTTTCCCTATTCTCAGTTTAGAATCGATAAATATTTTACATATCGCTGAATTAAATGATTCTGTTTACACAAGTACCCTCTGTTATTCTATGTTCAGAATAGTCAAGTGATTTTACTTATCCAATTATCGGATTTATAAATGTTTTGGATTTTGAGAAAAGTGATTTGGTTACGAATTTTTCTACCCAAGAATTGGTGGAATAAAATTATTTCGGGTGTCGATTATTATGACCCCATTTCAATAAAAGGTTTTAAGATTGGATCATAATTGCGTAAGTGACTGAGACGGACGGTCCAGCGGAGGGCTATTTCTAAGTGCCATATGAAATATTATGACATAACTTTTACCACAGGCAGGTATATTGCCTTTTTGTTTGAGTACTCATGTTTTTGGGGTCACGTTTCTATGAATCATGACCTTGTGCTATCACACGGGCTGATCATCATGTGATAGTACGTCCGTCGGAGGATATCCTAATCTAAATTATCATATCGTTTTTGATATTCATAGGATAAATGATTTATCAACTGTTTCTGTTTTGGAATAATGGTAAAATGCAGTTTTGATTCAGATTTTGATTTATGCTGATACTTACGTTGTTGTTAAATATCAAAGGTGGTATTAGTACAGATGATTGATGTTGACTTCAGTATGGGATGTTGTGAGCATCAAAGTTCGTATTGATATCTAATTTGATATGACAGCAAAATAAGTATTAATTTCCAGAGTTCAGTTTTGAGTAAAGTTTATGATTCAATCCATAATCATTGTTTCATGTTATTGTTGTTTACGATATTTCCGTAAACACTGTTTTACGAGTTTTATTCTCGTCAAGATTCAAAGTATTGCTGAAGCATTTCACTCAAAAATATCAAAATAGTTTTGAATACAATTAAGGAATCAATTCTGGGATTCCTCAATTAAAGTTTTATGATTTAACAATTATGATTTTAAATGTTCTGCTCTAATGCAGATGTCGGTTTTATATCAAAAGACCCTATATATGTCATAATGATCTTGCTGAGAATTTCTTTCGCTCATACTTCCCTGTTTTTAAATTTAACCTCCAGTGAGGATTAGCTTGCGCTGTTTAGCTGCGTAATTCGCGGAAGCAAAGAAGAAGCTCTTGGAAGGTGGTTGGTACAGGGTTTGTGGGCTAGTGTAAGTTTTATTGTATAAAGTTGTTTATATTATATTATATTATAGTTTTGTATTTTATTTGGGCCTAGTATACTTTATTTCGAAGTTATACTAGTGGGTTTAATTTTGAGATTGAGATTTGTTGAAAAGAGTTTTAAAAGAAAGTGAAAAAATTATTTATGGAATTTGGATATCTTGTTTCTAGAACTGTAACCTTAAAAGATCTTGGATTAGTTTGGGGTCATAAATGATAAATATCTTCCACTGGCATTTGTTTATTAATTAAACAAGTTAATTTGGGTTGAAGTTTTATAGTGACGACCAAATCCTCTGACCCCGGATTTGGAGGCGTTACATAAACTTTTATACTCAACCATACCTTGTGACATCAAAGAACTAAACCTTATAAAATCATTGTTCCTCTAATACCCGATTCTCCTACAGGCCGAAGGCCATTTCTTTTATATACTTTGACATACCCTCGTGGTACTCATGAATTTTCACCATGCTCTTATACAAATGTTTTATTGCTGTTAATTATGATTTTGATTTATTGAGTTATATTGCTTATCCTATTGAACTACTTTAGAATTGGATAGTTTTCTTTATGTGGACCAGATTCGTGGTCAGACCAGATTCGTGGTCGAATTAGGCCAATGTGTGCCTTGGATCCAGTTCGTAGAGCAGAGCTGTGTGCCCTGCTCGGGGTTAGTGCGTGACTGATCAGCAGCCTAACCTTGGTTTTAAAATTTAAAATGAATATCCAATTCTAATGATTAGTTAAAAAGAAACTTGATTTCTCTTAATCATCTCGTTTGATCATTGTTTAACCTCAGTTATCGTTATTATGACTTGCTGAGCTAGTTAGCTCACTCTTGCAAATCTTTTTATATATTTTACAATTAAAAAAGATATGGATGAGAGTGAAATCCCTCAGTCCAAAGTGCGACATAGGATTCCAGCTTGAGTTGGATCAAGCTAGCAGGAGCTTCATATGATAGTAAGATAGTAAGATTGTAAGAATAATTTCATTATCAGTTGTAAGTTAAATTAGTTTGGGATTTGGTACGTTGTAATAAAAGTTAAGGTTGTGACTTGTTTTCATACTTTAACCTGTTGCGATCCGTGGTTATGTAAAGCAGGGTCTGGAAAATAATATTTCATATACAGGTTTATATATTGTGTATTTGTTGTGGACCCCAAACTTCTGACCCGGGTTTGGAGGGCGCCACATTTGGGCTCCTGGATGGTGAGGTTGTGCCGCCAAAGACTACATTCACCACATGCTTAACGTTCCCTCTGGGTTTTATCTTTGTCATTCAACTTTCGTCGTACATACTAGTTCATGTTCCCTTTCTTGATCTGGTCTTCGATGAAAATTTTGAAGGAGAAACAATTTTCAGTTGTATGACCGTGATCTTTGTGGTATCCACAGTGTTTGTCCTGTGCCCTGTTCTCTGGAGGATCTAGAAGGGGCTTTGGAGGGTAATAAAAGGATTTCCCTTTTACTAACCTTAAGATGTCGGCACGGGACCTGTTGAGGGGTGTCCATTCGGGCTCCGGCTTCGACTCTCTTTTAGCCCTCGGCTTCCTATCATTCCTATGGGGCCCTAAATCGTTATCCCGGGGTAGGGTCCCCTGGGACTGTTGGTGTATTTGGACTGTCTGTCAATCTCGAACCTTTTATCTTTTTTGTATGATGAGCATCGTTCCGGGGACTCGTCGTCATCATGGATTCTTCTGTTCATCTTCATTGATTTAAGGAAGTCATTCTCTTTTATGAATTTGGAGGCCAAATCCTAGGTAGATGCGAGACTCTGGGGCTCTCTATACATCAAGTCTTTGACATAACCTTCACAAGACACCAGATGTAAATTTCTCCGAAAAATGTTTACAGCCTCCTTCCCCTCTAAATTGGAGAGTTGATGTTAGTCCCTTAACAATGTAACAAAAATTACAGAAGGGGGGTTGAATGGAATTCTTGAAACTTTTTCTTGAATAAAAATGTTCTAACTCAAATATATATAAGTGTGAATTGATTAGAAGAATGCAGAATAGTTACTTGAAATGAATCAAAACACAAGTAATTAAAAATAAGAGTCTTTAAAAACTTTCTGGTGGATTTGAATGATTCCACCAGAGATATATAATATATATCGAGAGAACTCTGTGTGCAAAAAGCTCGCAGCTGCTTACAAAAATGATAACAACTAAGAATGAGAGAAATGCTAAGAATACAGCTTACAAATGTTTCTCTCTTGGTTTTTTAGTTCCTTAGTTACTATTCTATTGCTGCTTTTTGGTTTATATATCACCAAGATTACAAAGTAATAATACAGGATAATAAAACAAAAACTATCAAGTCTAATACAATGCTACTTCATTACTCTATTCCAGCATCTTTGAATATCTTCATAATAGCATGGAAATGACAATGCTTCTTTGTTCTCGAAAACCCAGTTGAATAGGCTACCACATTCCATTTGCATACACTCGACGCATGTGACTGTGTTGTCACTATCAACATATCTTTGAATTCTTTATCCGTCGGGTTTATGATCATCCGTCGAGTTAATGATCATTCGTCGGGTTGTTGATCATCCGTCGAATTCATTGTTGTTTATCCGTCGGGTAGCAATCAGGCACTTGACTTCATTTCATTTATGCAGAATTACAAGACATCATCTATGTACAATTAATCAACCTATTCTGTATATCTAGTTACAGTCAACATGACTTAGGTGCTACTACAGATTCTAAATAATGTGTATGCAGAAATGTGCTACAGATTTATTGTTACATAAGCTACTCATTCGATGGATAATAAATCATCATCCGTCGGGACTAAAATGACTTATCCGTCGGGACTATAATCCTTATCCGTCGAGTACTACATTTTCACTAAATAAAATCTACCAAGGTGTTTTGTTCATGAAATCATCAAGTACACAACATATACACAATAATCTCCCCCAATTTATGTCTACTAGAATTGTAGCCATAAATTAAAAGATACTTGATGATAACAAAACACCTTAAAAATAAAACTTTAAAAGAAAGTAGATAATACTGAAAAGTGCTTCAATTAACAAAATATACAAAGATTAGCTCACAGTCATTTTCAAGGTGCTCCTCTAGCCTGAGCAGATTTATCTAGTTCCTTGAAGGTCTGAATCTCTTTCCAATCTTTCTGTTGTTTTCTTCAATCTGATTTTGGAGCCCCCTGTGGAATTTCCAAGAGAGTCTCATTGCTAGAGATGCTCAATTGGTCTTTTAATCTGAAAAATCTTCTCACTCCTTTGTCATCCATGAACTCCATCAGCCAGTAGGACCTTAGATGCACTCTTCTCCCTGTATAAGGGATGATTAGAGTCTTTGGGAGTGCATCTTTAGCTCTAACACTCCTTAGTTCTTCAATCTTCTTCAATACCAATCTTCTTGCAGTAACATTAAACCCAAAGTTCTTCTTGAAAGGAGAATAAACCTTAATCAATACAGCTTGGTTTTCTTGAAGGATCCTGTGAAGTGGCCACTGAATCTCCTTTCCTCCCTTATACTTGAACACTAACCTTTCAGGTAGGTTTCTGTATGCATCAATTCCTCTCACTTCATCTAGATAGAGGTTTAGATCAGAAAACTCTTTGATGTCACAGAAGTACATATAATCTCCTTTGTTGACTTTAGATTGAGCTTTGACTAGAGATTTAGATTTGAGAGGTGATAACTTCACTTTCTTGACTACTCTTGACTTTATTTTCTTTGGCTTGTTAAGGATTGGCAGATTGAAGTCATGAATTGGTATGTTCTCCCATTCTATTGGCTCATCCTTAGGCACAATAGGTTCACCATGAATGTTCCTGTAAGGATCCACCACCTTGATATCTTCAAATACCACAGAGGGTTTTGATGCTTGAGTTGTAGTTGGAGTGGATTCCTTGGGAAACTGATTCTCCAATTCCTTATCAACAATGTCCAGTTTCCTTTTGGTTCTTTTAGCCAATTCCTTGATTCTTGGAGACTTCTTCTGTTGTTCAACTTGCTTCTTTGGATCTTGAGATTCAATGATTTCAGATGGCTGAGTAGGAATTTGTTGTGATGAATTTACAACATGTAGCTTGGCCAAGATAGCAATTTGCTATTTCTTTTGTTTAGCCTTTTTAGCATATAGAGCAGCTTGCTTCTTTTCCTGCTTCAATCTGGCCATTTCTTCTCTCTTTGCTTCAGCAAATTGAGGGTGTCCAGCCACTACACAAATTTCTTTCCCATTCCTGAAAACTTTAGCAATTCTTTTTTTTCAAAGCTGAATCAGCTGGATCTTTGTAGAAAGCAATTGACCTTGATAGAAGCTTCTTTTCATCAGGCTTAGGTGTCTCATACATAGTATCCAAAGGGTTCTTCAATGATGATTTTGGATAGTTTACCCTTGGTTTAAGAATTATTTTAGCCTTTGGAGATTTGATGTAGGATGACTGTCCCCTTTCCAGATAGTTCATGCTCATCTCATTCACAGAAATTTGCTTGACTTGAGAGTGATGGATGGCTGACTTTACTGGCTCCTTGACTAGTCCAAACATCTTTTGTATATCCTCATCAATCTTCTCCCAGTTGATTGGCTTCAACTGCTTCATTTCAGCTGCTCTAATGTTGGCTGCTGCTACATTTATCAGATCTATACTGTCTGTAACTGGTGGCTTTGAGATAGTAATTGAAGGCACAATTACTTTGCTGATTTGATTTTGAAGCCTCTCCCCCTCACTTGGTCCTTTCTCCCCCTTTTTGTTATCAACAAGTTGAGTAGAGGAGGAGGTTTGAGCAGCCACCAGTTTTTGAAGTAAATCTGTCTGTTGAGCTTGATGAAGATGAATGGCTGTTAAAGATGCTTCCAAGGCTGACATTCTTGTATCTAAGGCATCTATCTTGGTTGCAAGATCAGAATTTTTCCTTAATTGCCTCTTGATGTCAAGCATTGTAGCTTCTGGAAGCTTAGAATCCATCTTGTCTGAAATGGCCTTCTTCATCTCCTCAATATCACCCTTGATGGTGTTTACATCCCTAGCATGTTGGAAGCCTTAAATTTGTTGAAGTTGCAGAGAGGCTAGATGTGCATGAAGGAGCTTCTTGGTGTTGGCATTTGAAGTGGTTTGAAGAGCAGTATTTTTTTGATTGATTAGTTGGATCAGGGTTGTCTTGAAGTAGTGCTCATCACAGTGCTTTGAAAATGCCCATGATGGCATACATGATCTTGAACTGGAACCTACTTCTCCCCCTATGTCCATTGCTTCATCTTCACTATCCCCACTTTCATCACCAAATAAATCAGCTGAGCCACCAGTCTCATAATCCACATCACCAGCTGTAGAGGGAAAAGCTATGATAGCATCCTTAGCTCTTATCATAGACTGTGTGGTATGCATCAGATTGAGCATTCTTTCTGCATTGTCATTGCCCTGTTCAGATAGAAGTTGATAAGCTGGAACAGGGTGAGTAAATGCTTCAACATCAAGGGAGGTGGAATCTATAACAACTTTAGGTTGCTGAGATAGTCCCTCCCTGTCTGCATCCTGGACATTCATTGACTCACTAGCAATGACATCCATCCTTATAGCTCCAACACCTGCATTTCTCTCATTTTCTCTCTTTTGTTGCATCAGGGTCTCACCCTGGCTCCCCACCCTCACACCCTCACCTTTACCTTTCAAAGTGAGACTCCTCTCACTTTCTTTTGCCAATCCTGAAGAAATGGATTGCATAATTTCACTCATTTCCTCTCCTTTTTCCTGGGAGCAACCCAGACTCTCACTCAAAACACTCTTCTCTCTCAATCCTAATAGTGACTGTACAACCACTAATTCTTCTGTACTTGAAATAAATGAAGTTTAAAGCTGTGCAGAGATACTCGGTGGATGAGTGATATCCATCGGGTGAGTGGTTTTGCTATCCGACGGATAACTGCTGTTAAGCTTATCCGTCGGGATACAATCACTACTCGACGGATGAGCAATATCCATCGAGAGAGTAGAAATGAATGAACTAGGAATGGAAACTATTGTGGACTCTGTGCTGATTGAAGATATTTTGGACACAGATGATTCAACAGTTCCTGAAAGAATGGGCAAGTGAACCAACAAATCATCTAAAAGATGATGCTCACTTGCACTAGATTTTGGCTTCCCCAACAAAGTTAAAGAAGGGGAATCATGAATTGATATGTTTATCATATCCACATCCAGTGAGTTTGTGGGTGAGTTTGGTGTTTGAGGTGCTTCTATTACTGGAGATTTTGGCTCTGACTCCACATTTATTGGAGTCACATCAAACTGAATTTGTGAAGGTGCAGTGACTGTGTCTTTAGCACCAGTTTGCACAGTATGTGTACCCTGTGCATCCCCAAGGGTTTTAGATTTCTTCTTTCTGGAATAAGTTTGGGGTGAGCTTATGTCCCAAACCCTTTTGGCCCATGCTCTTGGTTGAGAGCTTTGTTCAATAACTACATCCTTTTGGGAGGATGCAGCTAGAAATGAGCTTTTATCCTTTTTAAGCACTACAGTTTGTTGGGAAACTGCAGTGTGGCTAGGCTGGGAACCACTCAACTTTCCATCCTTATCCTTAGGGTTTCTTTTATGTTCACCCTTCCTTCACCTGTCTTACCCACCTGCACACTCTTCTCTTTGGTTTTGGTGGATTTTGCAACTGGCATCTTTTGAGAGATACCAGAGGGGGCTTTCTTTGATTTGAATTTTGAAATATTTGCAGGTTTGGTAGTTTGGGTAGGCAACTGTTGGGTCATTGACACAGTTGCCATAGCCACACTAGAACTCAAAGAAATTAGTGAGGTTGGAATAGTGGTAGGAATAGATGAACTTACCTCACTTACCTGAGGTGCTTCCATTACAGGAAAATAGAACAGTGGCACCTTCTTGTGATGATTGGCCCTGTTCAAATCTGCAATGAGCCTTCTCTCTTGAACCCAATAATCTAATTTGTTGTTAGGATTCTGAAGCACAATACCCTCAGAGAGATGGTTAGCTAACATCATAAAGAATCTAGCATAATACACATTCTTACTTCTCTAATTTAACTCTCCTAGTTTGAAACCCAACTCAAACAATACAAGGTCACTGAAATTATAGAACTTATGTGTAACTAGCATGTAGAGCATGTTAAGCATGGAGATATTGACTGAATCAAAATTACTGACTTTACCTGAAAATACCTTTGTCACTACATCACACATAAAATTCCATTCCTTCCATGACCCAGTCTCCTAATGTCACTTAACTTAGAAGTAGAAAGAGCATAGTTCATAGAATTAAGCATATTGATTATATCAGTGTCAGTGTGTGGTGAGGTCACAGTGTTATCAGAAATCTTGAAACATGCTTTTATAACATCACTATTGATACATAATTCTTTACCTTTAATGGTTAGAGTGATGGTCTTATCTGTTGAGTTGTATGTAGCAGTGGTCCACATCTCTTCAACAACTTCACAAAAGATTGTGGGAGATTCCAGCATGGCATAGCTAAGCTTGCAATTCTTCACAAAGTCCATTATCTTGTGATAGTCACCAGATTGCTGAATACCCTTGTTTACTAGTGCAGTGAAATTGTTCTTCTCATAAATAAACCCAGTTTGAGACATAATCTTGAAAACGGGTGCCAGTTATTAGAGAATGAGAGCTTGAAGAGAGAGAGAGTAAGTGCTTTTAAAGAGAAAGAAATTTGAGCAGTTGACTTGAGAATGATAAAAGAAAAGCAATTGAAATGAAATAAGCTTTTATACTATCTAAAAAATAACTGCTAAAAATAATAAAGTAAAATAAAGTAACCAATTAAAATTGCCTAAAATAGCCATTTAAAAATAAACTGTAAAAATTCCACCCATTATCCGTCGTGTCATGCTTAAAAACTGTAAGTATACTCGATGGATAATGTTGAGGAAATTAACGGCTGAGATTAAGACAATTTGACGGATGAAGATAGACTATTATCCGTCGAGTCATAAAATATTCCAGAAAAATAATTGATTTTTATTAGCAAATAGTATACCGACGGATGATCAAACTCGATGGATAAAGATCATCCGTCGAGATGTAAATTTTGACTTAGCCAAAATTTCATCCAAGATTGAAAAATCAATTAAATTTCTGGCTGTATGTCAACTTGCAAATTATCTCATATAGATTTAAGAATAATTAAGCATACCTAACTCACTTACCAACCTTGAAAATGTGGATTCATCCAGTGGCTTGGTAAAGATATCTGCAAGCTGATTCTCATTTGGAACAAAATATAGTTCCACAATACCATTCATTACATGTTCCCTTATGAAGTGGTACTTGATATCTATGTGCTTTGTCCTTGAATGTTGTACTGGATTTTCAGTGATGGCAATTGCACTTGTGTTATCACAGAAAATAGGAATCCTCTCAACTTGCAAACCATAGTCTAGCGATTGATTTTTCATGCATAAAATCTATGCACAGCAACTGCCAGCAACAATATATTCAGCTTCAGCTGTAGAAGTAGAAACTGAATTTTGTTTTTTACTGAACCAGGACACAAGCTTGTTTCCTAGAAATTGACAGGTTCCTGTTGTACTTTTTCTATCAATTCTACAACCTGCATAATCTGCATCTGAATAACCAGTTAGATCAAAACCAGAATCTCTAGGGTACCAAATGCCAAGTTTTGGTGTTCCCTTGAGATATTTGAAAATTCTCTTAATATCTATTAAGTGAGATTCTCTAGGATCAGCCTGAAATCTAGCACATAAACATGTAGCAAACATTATATCTGGCCTACTAGATGTTAAGTACAGAAGTGAGCCAACCATGCCCCTATAACTTGAAATATCCATAGACTTTTCAGTAGTATTTAATTCAAGTAAGTTGCAGTAGCCATTGGAGTTTTTGCAGATGTGCAATCCATTAGATCAAACTTCTTTAAAAGATCAAAAATATATTTAGTTTGACTAATGAATATTCCATCACCAACTTGCTTAACTTGCAAACCAAGAAAGTAAGTTGGTTCTCCTATCATACTCATTTCATACTTACTTTGCATCAATTTGGCAAAATTTTTGCAAAGTTTCTCATCTGTAGAGCCAAAAATAATATCATCTACATAAATTTGAACAAGTATACTAGAGCCATTAACATTTCTAAAGAATAAAGTTTTATCTACAGTACCTCTTGTGAAATGATTTTCCAAAAGGAACTTTGATAAAGTGTCATACCAGGCTCTAGGTGCTTGCTTCAATCCATAAAGTGCTTTCAAAAGATAATAGACATGTTCTGGAAAATTTAGATCTTTAAAACCAGGAGGTTGACTGACATAGACTTCCTCCTCCAAATCTCCATTCAGAAAGGCACTTTTGACATCCATTTGATAGACCTTGAAATTGGCATGGGCTGTATAGGCTAAGAAGATTCTGATGGCTTCAAGTCTTGCAACAGGAGCAAATGTTTCATCAAAATCTATTCCTTCTTGTTGACAATAGCCCTTAGCAACCAATCTAGCTTTGTTCCTGACTACTATGCCATTTTCATCCATCTTGTTTCTGATTACCCATTTGGTGTCTATTGGATTCATTCCTTTAGGCTTGGGCACCAGCTTCCATATATTATTCCTTTCAAATTGGTTTAGCTCCTCCTGCATAGCTAAAATCCAATCATGATCCAACTAAGCTTCTTCTACCTTCTTTGGTTCTTCCTTGGAAAGAAAGCTGCTGTATAGACATTCTTCTTGAGTTGCTCTCCTGGTTTGAACTCTAGAAGAAACATCACCAATTATGAGCTCAAAAGGGTGATCTTTTGTCCATTTCCTTTGTTGAGGTAGATTAGCTCTAGATGAAGAGGCCTCATTGTTGGCTTGATGTGTGATTGAGTTTTGATTGTTAGAAACTCCCCCTGAGTTTGTGGATCTTTGATTTGAGAAAGGGGAACTTTCTATAGGTGATCTATCCTGACTTCCTGCTCCTTTTGATAATCCGACGGATGATGAATTTTGAGTACCGACGGATGAAGCTGGTTGTCTTCCGATGGATAACGTAGATTGCCTCCCGACGGATGAAGCGTTATGCAACTCGACAGATGTTGAGTTTTGTGCTTCATTGGTAGTAGATTTTTCGGCATTATCCTTTGATACTGTTTCTTGATCACTTTCATCTTCACTGTCATCACTAACCATCTCCACATTGTCAAATTTGAGGCTCTCATGGTAATCTCCATCTTGAAGTCCTTCAATCTTTTTATCATCAAACACAACATGTATTGATTCCACAACAATGTTGGTTCTTAGATTGTAGACTCTATATGCTTTACCAACAGCATATCCAACAAAAATTCCTTCATCTGCTTTAGCATCAAACATCCCATTTTGATCAGTTTGATTTCTCAGAATATAGCATTTGTAGCCAAAGACATGAAGAAAATTTAGAGTTGGCTTCTTGTTCTTGAACAATTGATAGGGAGTCATGCATCTTGCTTGATTAACCAGGGAAATATTCTGAGTGTAGCATGCAGTATTTACAGCTTCAGCCCAGAAATATGTTGGCAGTTTAGATTCTTCAAGCATTGTCCTTGCAGCTTTAATAAGTGATCTGTTCTTCCTTTCCACTACTCCATTCTATTGTGGAGTTCTTGCTGCTGAAAACTAATGCAAAATCCCATTTTCCTCACAGAATGCTCTCATGACTGAATTCTTGAACTCAGTTCCATTGTCACTCCTGATTCTTGTAACCTTGAAATCAGGATGATTATTGACTTGCCTTATGTGATTGATGATGATTTCACTAGTCTCATCTTTAGACTTTAGCAAATATGTCCAAGAGAACTTTGAGAAATCATCTACAATTACTAGGCAAAATCTTTTCCTTGATATGGAAAACACATCGACTGGTCCAAATAAATCCATGTGTAGCAGTTGTAAAGGTTCTTCAATTGTTGAATCAAGTTTCTTCCTAAATGATGCTTTAATCTGTTTCCCTTTTTGGCAGGCATCACACAATCCATCCTTAGAAAACTCCACTAGAGGAATGCCTATAAGCAGTTCTTTCTTTACTAGCTCATTCATGGTCTTGAAGTTTAAATGGGATAGATTCTTGTGCCATAGCCAACTTTCATCCTGACTTGCTTTACTGAGAAGACAAGTAACAGATTCTGCATTAGATGAGTTGAAATCAGCTAGGTATACATTTCCTTTTCTCACACCAGTGAGAACCACTTTGTTGCTTCTTTTGTTAGTCACAACATAGGCTTCTGAGTTGAAGGTTACTAAGTTGCCTTTATCACAAAGCTGGCTGATACTCAACAAGTTGTGTTTGAGACCATCCACTAAGGCAACTTCCTCAATGATGCCATTGTCCTTTGAAATCAAGCCATATCCCACAATATAACCCTTGCTATCATCTCCAAAAGTAATACTTGGGCCAGCTCTCTCTTTGAACTCTGTGAGTAGGGTAGAATCACCAGTCTTGTGTCTTGAACAACCACTATCCAAGTACCAAAGATTCTTTCTATTTCCCTGCACACATCAAAATCAAATCAAGTAGATTTTGGTACCCAAGTTTCCTTGGGTCCTGCCTTGTTAGCTTTCTTTTTTTGTTTCTTAGGCTTTATCTCATTTGACTTGGGGATATCAGATTCATCCTTGGTCATTTGAGTTGGGCCTTTGAAACCATTCATTGTAACAGAATTATCATGCATATTATAATCAACAGGGAATGGCATGCTATTAGTGAACATGTTATTCCAGTAAGGCATGCTAAATGGCATTTGTGGCATACTAAATGCAGCATAATAAGGATTAGGTGCAAATGGCTTATTAGCAAACTATGCATTCATATTCTGTGCAGACATAGCATTCATAAGCATATGAGGCATGACATTTATGTTGGGGAAGTGAGGTGGCACAGACATGGGAGTAGGCATGGCAGATTTGCAATTAACAGACAAATGGTTTACACTACCACACTTGACATAGATTTTTCTAGGAGCATATTTATCAGGTGTGTAGTTATTGTGTTTGTTAATCCCTACTTTACCATTTCTATTATTTTTCTTTTTAGCCTCTGTTTTCACCTCAATCTTTTCAACTCTGTCAATTAACTGTTTAACATTCATGTGACCAACATTAGCCTTTTTCCCTTTCTTAACTTGACTCGATTCTCCTGAAACAAAGTTCTTGGAAACAGATGCATACTTTCATTCAACTTTACAAGTTTTGCTTTACGGATAGGCTTGCTTATAGCCGACGGATGAGGATTTTCATCACTCGACGGATAACCCTTTTTGTTATCCGACGGATAACCCTCATCATCCGTCGAGACTACATCTGTTAGCACTCCATCCACCAAATTTGGTTCTAGTTTCTCCTTGTTCTTTTTCCAGGCTGCATCACAGAAGGACTCGATTCCTTGAACTTTGGTGATTTGAGCATGGACATCTCTAGATGTTTTCCATGCCTTAATCACCTCATGTTCACGCTCGAGCTGCTTCTTCTTTCTTCAAGGACTCAGTTAATTCCTCCTTGGCAATCTTACACTCAATTCTTAATTTTTCAAAATCAATGAACTGAGACTCTAGCACATTGTTTCTCTCACTCAAAATAAATTATTTCTTTGATTTTAGCATTTTCTTCAGTAAGAGACTTAAGTGTGACACGCAAATGATATAACTCTGTAGACATGTCATTTATAGCATCATTACACTCAGTTTTAGATAAATGTGCAAGGTTTGTAGTAATTACCTGATTACTTGAAGAACTTGTTTCTGTTTCATTAGACTTGGCCATTAGGGCTAGATTGAGATAGCTGACATCTTCATCTTCATCCAGACCATCTGCAGCCCAGTCGTTTTCTTGTGTAACGAAAGCCCTTTCCTTTTGTTTGAGCAGCTCAAAGTATTTTTTCTTATAATCCAATGCTCAAACTTTTTCTTGCTGGAATCTGACTTTCTACACTCATTGGAAAAGTGCCCTGCCCAGCCACATTTGAAACATTTGAATTTTGATTTATCCACCATGTTTCTATTTGGCTTGGCTGCTCCAAAGTTCTTTTTGAACTTGAGCTTGGAAAATCTTCTGGAAAGAAATGCTAAATGTTCATCAATGTCTTCCATGTCATCTTGGCTCAATGAATCTTCACTTTCTACTGCAAGCCCCTTGCCCTTGCTTTCACAGACCCTTGAAGTTGACTCAACAACTTCCATCTTCATCTCCTTCTCTTTCTCTAACTCAGCAACTAGTGTAATGGACCCTCCTTTCTTCTTTCCTCTCTCCATCCTCCCATCTTGCTCTATTTCAAGCTCATAAGTTTTTAGGATGCCATACAGTCTCTCCAAGGTAAACTCCTTATAATCTTGTGAGTTTCTCAATGAGACTGTCATTGGTTTCCATTCCTTTGGATGAGATCTAAGGAATTTCAGATTGGAGTCTTTTGTCTGATAGACCCTTCCATGCAACTTTAGAGCATTTAGCAGTTTTTGAAACCTACTAAAAATGTCAGTGAGAGACTCACTTTCTTCATTATGAAAATGCTCATATTGTTGAATTAGTAGCTGCATCTTATTTTCTCTAACTTGCTCAGTGCCATCACAGATGATCTGTATTGTATCCCAAATATCTTTGGCAGTTTTGCAGTTGATAATGTTGTCAAACATATCACCATCAACTCCATTAAACATGATATTCATGGCCTTTTTATCCTTCCTTACTTGTTCAATATCAGGATCAGACCATTCATGTCTTGGCTTGGGGACAGATGGCTCATTGCCAGTTGCAGCTCTCATTGGAACATGAGGGCATCTTTCTATGCAATCCACATAGGCCTCATCTTGAGAAAGCAAATGAAGATGCATCTTTACCTTCCAATGATGGTAATTGTCTTTATCCAGAAAAGGAATCTTGACTCCAACATCCTTCTTGTTCATCTTGCTATATTGTTTTGATCTTTAAACTCTTTGTTCTTCAAGAGCTTGCTCTGATACCAATTGTTAGTCCCTTAACAATGTAACAAGAATTACAGAAGTGGGGTTGAATGGAATTCTTGAAACTTTTTCTTGAATAAAAATGTTCTAACTCAAATATATATATAAGTGTGAATTGATTAGTAGAATGCGGAATAGTTACTTGAAATGAATCAAAACACAAGTAATTAAAAACAAGGGTCTTTAAAAACTTTCTGGTGGATTTGAATGATTCCACCAGAGATATATAATATATATCGAGAGAACTCTGTGTGCAAAAAGCTCACAGCTGCTTACAAAAATGATAACAATTAAGAATGAGAGAAATGCTAAGAATATAGCTTACAAATGTTTCTCTCTTGGTTGCTTAGTTCCTTAGTTACTATTATATTGCTGCTTCTTGGTTTATATATCACGAAGATTACAAAGTAATAAGACATAATAATAAAATAAAAACTATCAAGTCTAATACAATGCTACTTCATTACTCTATTCCAGCATCTTTGAATATCTTCATAATAGCATGGAAATGGCAATGCTTCTTTCTTCTCGAAAACCCAGTTAAATAGGCTACCACATTACATTTGCATACACTCGACGCATGTGACTGTGTTGTCACTGTCAACAGATATTTGAATTCTTTATCCGTCAGGTTTATGATCATCCGTTGAGTTAATGATCATCCGTCGGGTTGTTGATCATCCGTCGAATTCATTGTTGTTTATCCGTCGGGTAGCAATCAGGCACTTGACTTCATTTCATTTATGCAGAATTACAAAACATCATCTATGTACAATTAATCAACCTATTCTGCATATCTAGTTACAATCAACATGACTTAGGTACTACTACAGATTCTAAACAACATATATGCAGAAATGTGCTACAGACTTATTGTTACATAAGCTACTCGTTCGATGGATAATAAGTCATCATCCGTCGGGACTAAAATGAGTTATCCGTCGGGACTATAACCCTTATCCGTCGAGTGCTACATTTTCACTAAGTAAAATCTATCAAGGTGTTTTGTTCATGAAATCATCAAGTACACAACATATACACAACAGTTGATTAACCGCTTCCTAGGATCTCTTGATGAATTCGGGGAGGGACTCTTTGCTTCTCTGTTGGATTGTTTCCAAAAGGCACATTTGTAATTCGTTTATTCGATTGGCCCAGAATCTCTTTGGGAATATTTCTTGAAAGTCCCTCCAAGAATCTACGCTCCGGGATGGTATCCGGCTGAATCATTTTTGAGCTCCTCCTTTCAGAATTGACATAAAGAAATGGCATCCTGTGAGTTCACTGTAGTCGTAGATGTTGGAAATTTATTCAAAATAGTTCAGATGCCCCTCGGGGTCGGCCAGCCCGTCGAAAGAATCAAATTTAAAGTGTTTAAGCCCGGATTTTCTAGGAGTGGATTTCAGTATTCTGGTAAAAGGGGTGGCAGCTGCACCTATTTCCATGTCTCCTTCAACCTTCCTTTTAAGATCACAGAGGGTCCGAGCCATCTGTTCTTGCTTTGATTCCTTTTCGGGTTCAGAGTCCGAAGAGACATCAATTCTGTTAGACTTTTTCTTCAATTTTGCTTCTTCTTCTCAGATTCTGTAACACCCCCAAATCCGGGGTCGGGGATTCGGGTTGTCACGAGTTCCATTTCCCTTATCAATACTTAATCTTAACAGTCAACCAACTACTGCGTACTGTGACCCCACAATATACATACACACCACAAGTTATAGTCTCAGAGATGAATACCAAAGATAACACAAGTCATTTTATTCCACAATTATAAGTCATTACACCTCAAAAGGGTTTCTGAATAAATTTACATATTCTTTGCCATTATTATAATTCATAATATACATAAGTCTGGTACATCAATAGTTGAAAACCTAGCCTATTGGTAGTTCCTACCTCAGCTACGGCGGCATCAACGCCTACAGGAAACTGCAGAACGTTTCCTATCCGCTCGCGAATTGGGAGCTTGATCCTGTTCATCTTGTCTATCTGTTCTTGTGTGATAAAAGAAGAAAGCAAGGGTGAGCAACAAGCCCACCGAAATAATATGTATAATAATTAACAATATATGAGAATTCTCATAATACTCAAGAAAGTCTTGGTTAAGAAGAAATGAACCAAGTTGATATCTTAACGCGGCCAAGTCGCAAAATATTCAGTATATACATACATATATACTTTTCACAATCTTTGAAATCCTCTGACATGTATAATATACACAGAGTTCCAGTTTATAACTGTATAAAAATATCGTTGCAAGGTGATCTCATATATCTAACCTTGTCTCAATATTTTTCTGAAAATCTTTGATATGCATAAGATAATCATTTACTAGATATAAGTTTAAAAGATGAAGTTACAAGATACTCCAATATACTTATATCTTTTCTGAATACTACTTAAACTACCACCGTTCAAGTTATAATTAGTTTCAAAAGTTCATCACACTGATGAGACTACAAGATAAGACTTGAATAGATTCAATCTTTGAAATATCATTATAAATAATGAAGTTACGAGATACTTCATTAAGTCCTGATATATATATATACACACCTATATATATATATATACATTTCATACACTCTTTGAAAACCTCTGTTATGAAAATTATAAACAGAGTTGTAATATCCAATGAATTTGGAAAGGAGAAAACCTTGGCATAAACCTGATATCTTGCTGATCAGGCAAAGATACCAATAAGTAACCTTTTCTACTAGTAGATGGACGAATTCCCCACTGGTCATCACCCTGGACGCATTAGGACCTATGCTGGACTGCCACTCAGCCACTTACGCATTAATGGACTCCCACTGAGCCACTTACACTTTCATGGATGCCCATTGAGCCCATGTTGCTTATGCCGACTCAATAGATGGACTTACTTCCGGAATGTTGGGTAAGTAATCAATTCATTTATCAAAACAACAACCTCGTTGCGAATATAAAATACACCACAGAGCCGGATCCCTCAGATTTTGAGCGAATATTTAAATCCCCTTCGAAAGGAAGATCTTAAATATAAAAATGAGTTTTGGGATCCGCTCTAACTTTTAGAAAATCATTTTGAAGACTCGAAAACATTTTTAAGAATGTTTGGAGTAATGCTGATTTAATAAAATAAATCAGTCCCAATATGTTGGAGAATATCTGAATATTATTATTTAAATAATATTCCCATAAAGGATAATCTTTATAAAAATAATTGAAGTAGAAGTCTTAAGACTTATACTTGAAATGAATAATAAATAACCAAAGATATACTTATATGAAAGTACGATCTTTATTTGAATAATCGAAAATAAGTTTGATTATCGAAACATTATTCTTTAATAAAATAAAGAATATTATTTAGTAAATAATCGGAGTCATAAGTCCTCAAATGAATATTCAAATACTATTCATTAAATAATATAACTGAGTCATAAGTCCTCGAATGAATATTCAAGTAATATTCATTAAATAATATAAACTGAGTCATAAGTCCTCGAATGAATATTCAAGTAATATTTATTAAATAATATAAACTGAGTCATAAGTCCTCGAATAAATATTCAAGTAATATTCATTAAATAATATAAACTGAGTCATAAGTCCTCGAATGAATATTCAAGTAATATTCATTAAATAATATAAACTGAGTCATAAGTCCTCGAATGAATATTCAAGTAATATTCATTAAATAATAAAGTTATCGAATAAACCTTATTCGATTAATAGTTTTGAAAACTATATCAATATATATATATATATATATTATACTCGGGAACATCGACTCCCGGTTTAGAAAAATGTTCACCTTTGGGTCCCCTATACTAAGGGTATACGCAACTAGTGCTTATCTCTAGCATAGGTATTATGCAACTTATAATCAATTGAATCAACAATATATATCAAGATTACGAAACATACATGCATATATATCATATCACATGCTCCAATATATCGCAAGATTTGCTAATTAACCACCATGCATCTATCACAAGATAATGCATATACATATGTATACATCACAATAACAGTATAACGGGTAGAAAACTTGTCTGAGTGCTCCCGGATAGACTTAAGCTTAGAGTGGGTCCGATAACCTATGAACAACAACATAAGTTGGAATTAAACCCCGGTCGCTTAAGAAACTAGACTTTAACCAATTGAACCCTAAGGTTCGCTTATGGTCACTCCTACGCTTAACGAATCACCTAAGTCGTTCGAGTACCCTCGGCTCCACCATTTTTAATAAATTAACCATTAAGACTTTTAAGGCGATTCTTTCACGAGTACCTTACCAACTGCCTAATACACTTAAAATAATTGTTTCATATCCCAATTAGTCATTTAAAGTCCTTAACCAAGGTTTCAAAGTAAGGCGAGGGTTAATGGTTCGTTCGCGAAACGCCGTTACTTAAAACGGTCATTTCTCCTAAACCGTACATCGGATTCAAACGAACCACATATCAAAATGAAGCTCGTAACATGAACTATCTAATAATAGCAGTGGTCAAAACCTAACAGTGAGTTCTCGGGTCCTAATGTTAAGAACAAAACAGTCTAAAGTAAATCGGACATTACGACGGCTATGTTTATGCGATTACCAATTTTTATCCTACTCCAAATCAACCACAAACCAACCACAACTCAACCATACAACTAAACTCCATCCATACCTCACTACAACAGCCCCAACACCTCAAGTTTTTCCAATTTATATTAATCACAAACATGAACTAAAACTGTTCTTAAGTTCTTTAACTAATAACCAAGATTTACAACTCTAAAAACATCACAAAACCAACTAATCTCTACATACACAACAATCAAGCCTCTTATGAACTATAATACTCATATTAAGCTCTTAATCATTCAATAACAAAGCTAGGTTAAGAGATTATACCTTCCTTGTGAGTGGGAGTAACTACTTAGCTTGGAATCACCCTTGAAAGTCCTTACCAAAGCTTAATCTAAACAAAAACTCAAGAACAAAATTTCAAGTTCTTGAAAAACACTATTCACCAAGAATTTTGATGAATTGATTTGCTATGTTAAACATGGAATCTTGAGCTTAAACTTATGGCTCATCTAAGTTATGAATTATGGAAGCTAAAGAAACAAACCTCTTGAATTATGAAGGTGTGTAGCTTGATTTTTGAAATTTTTCCTTTGCTTTTCATGGAAAAGCCGAGAGCAATAGATGGGGAAAGAAGAGAAATGAGTTTGTTTTGGTTGCTTTTGATTTTGGTGTTTGTGAAATGAATACTTGGTGGAGATTGCTTTGATAAAGTGATGACATCACTTGGATGACCTCACCTCCAAGCCACATGTCTTTCCCTTAAGGTTTGATGATGTCACCTTCTCTTTTAACCACTTGTTTTAGCTTTTCTTGGAAGCTTCCTTCCCATTCTACATGTATGTGCTTGTCCCTTGGTCGTTTATTTATTTTACGGTTCGCTTAACTCTGTTCTCTTTCATTGTTTGAGGGATCACATCCGGGATCTTATTACTTGGGTTCCCCTAGATCTTTCTCAATATCTTATAATCCTTTAATGATCCCCTCTTATAATCCTTGAATTTAAATCCCTTTAACCATGTTACCTTATACTCAATTCTTTTGGTATCTGGTGGATTTTCGGGAAAAATCAAAGTGTTCGGATTTGGATTCTGACGATCTTTACATACACTTATATACCATATAGAGTACTAATAATATCTCAGAAGATCAATAAAAGAACCCCTACATAGTGTGTATGAAAAGTTTTCTTATTCAGCATAATCGGCAAAATCACTATTCATAAGGGTTTCAAAAATTCCAAAAATTGGGGTTATTACAGTCTCCCCTCCTTAAAAGGATTCCGTCCCGGAATCGGATAGAAAATGAATAGGGATGCTCTCTTAGCATTGCACTTTCTAACTCTCAAGTCAATTTTCCCACATTGTGGTTCTACCATCAAACTCTGACTAGTTTGATAGCCCTTCTCCCAAGCACTTGTTCCTTTTCAACCTATAACCTTTCCTAGTTGCTCCATATAGGTTACGTCGGGTTGCATGTCTATGCGCTCATATGCCCTTATTTGTCTGGCATCCGAATTATACTTCCTTAATATTGATACGTGGAACACGTTATGAATGCTACATGTTCGGGGGTAGGGCTAGCTCATATACTAACTTCCCAATATGTCTTAATACCTTAAAGGGTCCAACAATTCGTGGGCTTAGCTTTCCTTTCTTTCCGAACCTCATCCATCCTTTCTAAGGGAATACCTATAACAACACTAGGTCCCCTACTTCCTATTCATTGTCCTTTTGTGTCAAATCAACATACTTCGTGTGCCCATCTTGGGCTACTACCAGCCGTCCTCTGATTAAATCTATTATATCCTTGGTCCTTTGGACCACTGCTGGTCCGAGCATCTTGCGCTCTCCAACTCCATCCTATCATAAGGGAGATCGACATTGTCTTCCCTTAAGGATCTTATAAGGCGATACCTCAATACTGATATATGATCGATTATCGTGAGAAAACTTAATCCGCGTTAAGTGATCATTCCAAATTCTTTCAAGTCTACTGCACCGACTCTCATCATAGCTTCTAGCGTTATAGCTTTTGCTTCTCAATACCCATTCTTTTCCAGTTCGTAGTTGTTACTATCTTCCGTACATAATACTATACTGGTTACACTTTTGCTCGTTAGCGTTCTATAACCTTTTAATAACCACGTCAACCTTAGTATCACGAACGTGTTAGAATCAGAATACCACCGTACTGATACTACTTCCTTTCTAGCTGCTTCTATCTTCGAAAGCTTGATCCATCATATAGAAGTAAAGGAATTTGTTGAGAGATCACTATGATCATGAACACTTGTTATATCGCATAGTTAGTACAGAAGGTGGCTAGCCTTTAGTACTTGACAAGCAATTAAATGATAGATGGTATCCTACTAGGCTTCTATCACACAGATAGATAGTCATTCGACAATACCTCCCCATCTGGAAGGGTTGTTCTTCTCAGCTTACATGAAATGAAAAGGAGAGAAAAGAATGAATTGAAGAGAATTGTATATATATTAAAATATATACTGCCACAAAATATCTGGCTTGAAATCTACCTCTGAACTATAGAGGTTTATCATAGGAGAACAAAACATATATGTATATAAATCAACATTAAGCATTATAGCATCGTATTTCACATGCCTAATTATTTTTGATATTCCGTCCATCATTCTATGGACTCATGCTCTTCCTCGAGCTTATACACAATCACCTTTGAAACTCCCTTGACATCGAAAATCGAATCTGGGATTTCATTCTAGACATCATCGTTATTAGAATTCTATGCTTGCACCGCAACCTTCTTCGTATAGTTATACGACTCTCTATTCCTAAGAAGGAATAAATATTCAATAGGTAGATAATCAACTTAATTAGTCTACCAATGATAACTTATACATCACCACGACCCGATTAGTGGTACTCAATCTCAACATCCATTCTAATACAACTCTTACGGTTGTAATCGACTCATTACTCGTAGAATCATTGCTGCATTACTATGGTCCATCGCTGACCCACTGTAGTCATTCGTTTTCCATGGATCTTAATAGTTAACCATACGGAGTCCATACCAGTCGTATCAAATTCTTCTAAGGAGTTAACATAATCACCATTTATAATTCATGAAGAACACTCCAGATCCTGACATACTTTCATGACATGAAGCAGATAAAATTGCAGAAGAGTTTCAATCAAAGCAACGATAGCAGGTTAATACCATTCCTAATCATATGCCTTCAATAGAAGACTTAACTCAAAGGTTCGTTTAGTCCTTTTTGAAACATGGTCCTGGATTATTCTCAAGATAGGACCTTCTAAGATAGATAGCCCGCTCATGGCGATTACACGAATTAAACCTTTACCAAACTACTATTACCGTTGGGTATTGCACAATCATCAGAAGGAACGTCAATCTTCCAAACCATAATACAACCTTCACGGCTTCAACCATTATCACTATATTCCTCTGGCACGAGCGCCTATGATTGTCCTTTTACACTTAAAGTGTCGGCCACCTCTTTGGCCTTTCCTGATAGTAAAATTTCCTTACAATCAATGTCTTTTAAATGATCTTCAACTAAATTTTCTACCTCATTTCCAATCACTACTTACGTGAAAATGCTATTCCTTACACTTTGGTGAAAAAATATATCACCATTTTTCCATAAGTTATTGCCTCGGTCTTTTAGAGGTTAACGTTGTCACAACTGACTCTCGATCATACTTAGGACGTCTCTTATCTTGGGTCCTACATGTTTTCACCAATCTCGACCTTCATTGGGTCGATCTATACTTTCTTATGGTTCAACACGTGCCCACCTGGCATCATTATAATTATGTCATATTTCCTTTATCAAAATTTCTATTCTTGAGAACTTTGAATATTACTTTTTTTCCTTGTAAAACCTATTAGGTTATTCTTGAATCGTTCCTCCTGTATTCCCTAGATACAGGGCATATCAAAATACCATTTACTAATACCAGAATCATTGTCTATATACTTCTGAAAAATTTCTCTACTGATCCTTAAAGGTTGTTGTTACCTTAATCCTTTCCAATTCATACTGTCAAACTCATACTATCCCTGTTAAGGGTGAAATGTCAACCTTTATGCATTCCCCTAGGATTCATTTTAAGTTACCGGTGTTCTATCCTTAATTCCACCTTTAGAAAAAGTACATGCATCCTTCCATGGATAAATCAAGTCATATATCCCTGATGAGGGTGTCTTATTCAATCATTCCCACCTCGATAGTATATGCCTAATTTTACAATAACATATGTATTCAAAATGAGGTCAATCAATATGGCCTCCAAAAGATAACAACGGTTATCCGCTTTTGTTTCCTAATTTGGTAATGACAACAGGGATGTCCTGGAAGATATTGGTCATTTTCAACGTGAACTTCTTCTTAATAATTCCTTATTTACTCTTGTTGTTTATCTCAACAGTCATCTCAATGTTGGGATATCTCTCATACCTCGCGTTTCCCTTTCTGGGTATCATGCCACCGGTCTTACACTTCACATTCTTGAAGGTCACTTCCTTCATCCAATTTTCCTAATTTCTTACTTTCTTGTCTCTTTAGTCTATCCGCGTCTCATTATTTATCCTTCGAACTATCCCAAGGTTTCCCCGAATCCTTCCAACTTGAAGGGGGTACAACATATATATCTCTTATGCCTTCAACCATCAACTTTAACTCATGGTGAATCATCCTCATCCTAACGATCATATACTTTTCTATTTCTATTACTACGAGTCTTTAGAGATTCCTCATACTCGACTCCCTTATCATTCCTCAAACTCTATTGCCTTTATGCTCCTTTTCACTTCAGTTTCTTTTTATTTTCCTTTCTCTTTCAATGATTTTACGTACCTACTAATCATTGACTTCAAACATCACGTCGTTCTAGGATTCTTGTCCTCCAGACGAATCTTGACAACTTCTACAATCTTAGATTCATAATTCATCATATTCGTCCACCTTTATTCTGGCTCTTAAAGCTTTTACACTATCTCCATAACCTTGGAATTTACTTTCTCGAAAAAAATTTTGACTGAACTTTAATCAGTTTATCATAACCTCTTGCTCCGTGCCTTTCTTGGTCTTTCACCAGTGGGTGGTCTCTCTCTTAGGAGGGTAAGTGACAAAAACAGTCTTTTGTGATTCGTCAATCATTTAGAATCTCAAATGATTCCTGTATTTCCTTTAGCCAGGCTCTTGCCTCGACTGGGTCAGCTTGTTCCTTGGAACTCTGAGAGCTTAGCGACTTAAAGAACCTGAAAGAATTTCTCACCGCATTTTTTCCTCAAGGTGGTGGTTGGGGATAAAAGTCTAACTTCTGTCTAAAAAGGTCCATAAATTGTCGTATAGGAGTACCGTCTCGGGTCCCCTTTCCTTACTCGACTCCCGTTTCCTTAGTCTGAACGTTCCCTCATTCTCCCCATAATCGGGGTCATCCTACATGTTTTAAATCCTTATTTTCCACTCCATTATGTTATGGGTTCCTTCTATCTTGATGGCGACCTCCCTGACTATCACGTTCAGGGTTTGCTCTAAATCTTATTCCTCAAACTAGCTTTCATCTAAGATTTCATCTTTAAGCTCTTGAACATTTGGAACCCAAATTCTATAGGAATACCTCATTATTCCCTTATCATCTTTCTCGGTATTAATCTCTTATCTATTTGTTGGCTCTCTGCCTTCATTCATCACTTTTTCTGGCATAATATGTTCTTTTCCAATAATTCGGGTTGTATTGCATTCTCAAACAACTTTTCGGTACCGGCTCCGGTTACCTTCACTTCTAATTCCATTTTCTCAAAATCTCTTATCAATTCTCCCAAAGACAATATCATCTTGAGTCTCTCCTTTACCCTAAGGGCATTAGCCACCATTTTGGCTTTCCCTGGATGATAAAGAATCTCATAATCGTAATCCTTGATTAGCTCCAATCACCCCCTCTGGCGCATATTGAGCTCTTCCTGCGTGAAATGTACTAGAGCACTTATGGCTAATGTAAATCTCGCACTTCTCTCCATACCAGTAGTGCCTCAAATCTTTAGCGCAAAACTATTGCCACGAGCCCAAGCTCATGGGTGGGGATATCGAATTTTATATTCCCTTAATTGTCTTGACGCGTACGCGATTACCTTGTTGTGCTGTATAAGAAGCACCCTAATTCCTTATACGAAGCGTCACTACACATCCCAAAATCTCCTTTTCCATCCGGCAACGCCAACATAGGGGCCGTCACCAACCTTTGCTTCAGTTCTTAAAAGCTTTTCTCGCATTTCTCTGTCCATTAAAACTTTTCAGTCTTACGAGTAAGCCGCGTTAAAGGGCTACTATCTTTTCAAAATTGAACGAACCTCCGGTAGTGACCGGCCAATCCTACCTCTGGTAGTTCCCTAACCATGGTCATCAATTCCTCAGCGGTCCTTTATTCATTCTTGTCAGGATCCTCCACGGGATCCTCCCCAGCAACAATCCCTTCTAGGACAAAATCCTCAACCGCTACATCCTCAATATGAACATCATCCGGTCCTGCATTAGGACGCTCTATCGGATCCACAATCCGATCTCCAATTAGTAATAAAACATCATCGCGTTGTTGCTCCTCAACCTCAGGGTTCGGAGTCCCGCTACCATATACGATAACGAACTACGCTTCTATCACGATATTTATAAGGGTTCCCATAAGGGTTTTAACTGTTAGTACTACGTTAAGTAGCCCGACTATGAACTTGGCAAGAGTTCTTATTATCTTAGTGAACTTATTATCTTAACGTCACATCATCTCTAAGGTTTATAACGCTTTGCTCTGATACCATTTCTGTAACACCCCCGAATCCGGGGTCGGGGATTCGGGTTGTCACGAGTTCCATTTCCCTTATCAATACTTAATCTTAACAGTCAACCAACTACTACGTACTGTGACCCCACAATATACACACACACCACAAGTTATAGTCTCAGAGATGAATACCAAAAATAACACAAGTCATTTTATTCCACAATTATAAGTCATTACACCTTAAAAGGGTTTCTGAATAAATTTACATATTCTTTGCCATTATTATAATTCATAATATACATAAGTCTGGTACATCAATAGTTGAAAACCTAGCCTATTGGTAGTTCCTACCTCAGCTACGGCGGCATCAACGCCTACAGGAAACTGCGGAACGTTTCCTATCCACTCGTGAATTGGGAGCTTGATCCTGTTCATCTTGTCTATCTGTTGTTGTGTGATGAAAGAAGAAAGCAAGGATGAGCAACAAGCCCACCGAAATAATATGTATAATAATTAACAATATATGAGCATTCTCATAGTACTCAAGAAAGTCTTGGTTAAGAAGAAATGAACCAAGTTGATATCTTAACGCGACCAAGTCGCAAAATATTCAGTATATACATACATATATACTTTTCACAATCTTTGAAATCCTCTGACATGTATAATATACACAGAGTTCCATTTTATAATTGTATAAAAATATCGTTGCAAGGTGATCTCATATATCTAACCTTGTCTCAATGTTTTTCTGAAAATATTTGATATGCATAAGGTAATCATTTACTAGATATAAGTTTAAAAGATGAAGTTACAAGATACTCCAATATACTTATATCTTTTCCGAATACTACTTGAACTACCACCGTTCAAGTTTTAATTAGTTTCAAAAGTTCATCACACTGATGAGACTACAAGATAAGACTTGAATAGATTCAATCTTTGAAATATCATTATAAATAATGAAGTTACGAGATACTTCATTAAGTCCTGATATATATATACACACCTATATATATATACACATTTCATACACTCCTTGAAAACCTCTGTTATGAAAATTATAAACAGAGTTGTAATATCCAATGAATTTGGAAAGGAGAAAACCTTGGCATAAACCTGATATCTTGCTAATCAGGCAAAGATACCAATAAGTAACCTTTTCTACTAGTAGATGGACGAATTCCCCACTAGTCATCACCCTGGCCGCATTAGGACCTATGCTGGACTGCCACACAGCCACTTACGCATTGATGGACTCCCACTGAGCCACTTACACTTTCATGGACGCCCACTGAGCCCATGTTGCTTATGCCGACTCAATAGATGGACTTACTTCCGGAACGTTGGGTAAGTAATCAATTCATTTATCAAAATAGCAACCTCGTTGCGAATATAAAATACACCACAGAGCCGAATCCCTCAGGTTTTGAGCGAATATTTAAATCCCCTTCGAAAGGAAGATCTTAAATATAAAAATGAGTTTTGGGATCCGCTCTAACTTTTAGAAAATCATTTTGAAGACTCGAAAACATTTTTAAGAATGTTTGAAGTAATGCTGATTTAATAAAATAAATCAGTCCCAATATGTTGGAGAATATCTGAATATTATTATTTAAATAATATTCCCATAAAGGATAATCTTTATAAAAATAATTGAAGTAGAAGTTTTTAGACTCATACTTGAAATGAATAATAAATAACTAAAGATATACTTATATGAAAGTACGATCTTTATTTGAATAATCGAAAATAAGTTTGATTATCGAAACATTATTCTTTAATAAAATAAAGAATATTATTTAATAAATAATCGGAGTCATAAGTCCTCAAATGAATATTCAAATAATATTCATTAAATAATATAACTAAGTCATAAGTCCTCGAATGAATATTCAAGTAATATTCATTAAATAATATAAACTGAGTCATAAGTCCTCGAATGAATATTCAAGTAATATTCATTAAATAATATAAACTGAGTCATAAGTCCTCGAATGAATATTCAAGTAATATTCATTAAATAATATAAACTGAGTCATAAGTCCTTGAATAAATATTCAAGTAATATTCATTAAATAATAAAGTTATCGAATAAACCTTATTCGATTAATAGTTTTGAAAACTATATCAATATATTCCCGTGTTTCATTGGAGTCCTTGGAGTCCACATATGTTCTGCAAGTAAAATATAGCTTAAATTGCTGCAAAATATATTATTTTTTGAATGATATTCTACAAATATCACAATTTTATTGAAAATCTTGCAAATGACGTAGATATTACAAGTAGAACGTTTCAAAATATATTATTCTACAAAACATGCTTAGTTTGTAGAACATAAATTTCCATGTTACAGAACATACATATTGCACTTGTAAATATATGAGATTTACATGATTTTATTGAAATAATGATATTTGTGAAACATGTTTTGCAAGATAACACGTTTTAGAAGATATTTTATTTGCAGAACAAATATGGACTCCGAGGACTCCAATTAAAAGGTGGACTCCATAGAACTTTACTATATATATATATATAT
The DNA here is from genome assembly GCF_009905375.1 of Apium graveolens. Lineage (NCBI taxonomy): Eukaryota > Viridiplantae > Streptophyta > Magnoliopsida > Apiales > Apiaceae > Apium > Apium graveolens. The sequence continues at coordinate 70,593,175 of NC_133656.1, read as the reverse complement.
ATTATACTCGGGAAAATCGACTCCCGGTTTAGAAAAATATTCACCTTTGGGTCCCCTATACTAAGGGTATACGCAACTACTGCTTATCTCTAGCATAGGTATTATGCAACTTATAAGCAATTGAATCAACAATATATATCAAGATTACGAAACAGACATGCATATATATCATATCACATGCTCCAATATATCGCAAGATTTGCTAATTAACCACCATGCATCTATCACAAGATAATGCATATACATATGTATACATCACAACAACAGTATAACGGGTAGAAAACTTGCCTGAGTGCTCCCGGATAGACTTAAGCTTAGAGTGGGTCCGATAACCTATGAATAACAACATAAGTTGGAATTAAACCCCGGTCGCTTAAGAAACTAGACTTTAACCAATTGAACCCTAACGTTCGCTTATGGTCACTCCTATGCTTAACGAATCACCTAAGTCGTTCGAGTACCCTCGGCTCCACCATTTTTAATAAATTAACCATTAAGAGTTTTAAGGCGATTCTTTCGCGAGTACCTTACCAACTGCCTAATACACTTAACCTAATTGTTTCATATCCCAATTAGTCATTTAAAGTCCTTAACCAAGGTTTCAAAGTAAGGCGAGGGGTAATGGTTCGTTCGCGAAACGCCGTTACTTAAAACGGTCGTTTCTCCTAAACCGTACATCGGATTCAAACGAACCACATATCAAAACGAAGCTCGTAACATGAACTATCTAATAATGGCAGTGGTCAAAACCTAACAGTGAGTTCTCGGGTCCTGATGTTAAGAACAAAACAGTCTAAAGTAAATCGGATATTACGACGGCTATGTTTACGCGATTACCAATTTTTATCCTACTCCAAATCAACCACAAACCAACCACAACTCAACCATACAACCAAACTCCATCCATACCTCACTACAACAGCCCCAACGCCTCAAGTTTTTCCAATTTATATTAATCTCAAACATGAACTAAAACTATTCTTAAGTTCTTTAACTAATAACCAAGATTTACAACTCCAAAAACATCACAAAACCAACTAATCTCTACATACACAACAATCAAGCCTCTTATGAACTATAATACTCATATTAGGCTCTTAATCATTCAATAACAAATCTAGGTTAAGAGATTATACCTTCCTTGTGAGTGGGAGTAACTACTTAGCTTGGAATCACCCTTGAAAGTCCTTACCAAAGCTTAATCTAAACAAAAACTCAAGAACAAAATTTAAAGTTCTTGAAAAACACTATTCACCAAGAACTTTGATGAATTGATTAGCTATGTTAAACATGGAATCTTGAGCTTAAACTTATGGCTCATCTAAGTTATGAATTATGGAAGCTAAAGAAACAAACCTCTTGAATTATGAAGGTGTGTAGCTTGATTTTTGAAATTTTTCCTTTGCTTTTCATGGAAAAGCCGAGAGCAATAGATGGGGGAAGAAGAGAAATGAGTTTGTTTTGGTTGCTTTTGATTTTGGTGTTTCTGAAATGAATACTTGGTGGAGATTGCTTTGATAAAGTGATGACATCACTTGGATGACCTCACCTCCAAGCCACATGTCTTTCCCTTAAGGTTTGATGATGTCACCTTATCTTTTAACCACTTGTTTTAGCTTTTCTTGGAAGCTTCCTTCCCATTCTACTTATATGTGCTTGTCCCTTGGTCGTTTATTTGTTTTACGGTTCGCTTAACTCTGTTCTCTTTCGTTGTTTGAGGGATCACATCCGGGATCTTATTACTTGGGTTCCCCTAGATCTTTCTCAATATCTTATAATCCTTTAATGATCCTCTCTTATAATCCTTGAATTTAAATCCTTTAACCATGTTACCTTATACTCAATTCTTTCGGTATCTAGTGGATTTTCGGTAAAAATCAAAGTGTTCGGATTTGGATTCTGACGATCTTTACATACACTTATATACCACATAGAGTACTAATAATATCTCAGAAGATCAATAAAAGAACCCCTACATAGTGTGGTATGAAAAGTTTTCTTATTCAGCATAATCGGCAAAATCACTATTCATAAGGGTTTCAAAAATTCCAAAAATTGGGGTTATTACAGATTCTCTTTTCAATGATTTCTTTGGCTTTAGCCTCTTCCTCCTTCCGGATCCGGTCCCGAATAGTGGCTTTTCTAATTTCATCCCAGGCATCATCGGTTGGCCTCTTCATATTCTTGGCGATCCGATCCAAGACAGATCCGCGGGTTTCCCCGAATTATTCTTCTTCCTGGTCCCCAGGACGGGTTTTGGGCTGAAGGTGATTCTTTTCTTTCCACAAGTTCATTGCAGCTTGTATTTTTTCGGGGTCATGTTTCCCCAGGGATTCGCCGATGTTTCGGCATACTTATAAGCTACATTTTCAATAGTTATTCTCTGATCTCATGGTTGGAGGGATTGAGATGGGGTTTGGGTTGTTGGGGGCTCTTCCTCCACATCCTCCATATATCCGTCCCAGGGCGGGGCGATTGGAGGCAGAATCAATTTAGAAATGGAGGCCTTACTCTTCCTCGTAGTCATAACTTTCCAATAATACGTAAAAATCACAGCAAAACAGAGTGTGAGCTCGTGCTACAATACGTAAGTTTAGATCTAAAGGGTGTAGTGATCACAACTATGACCCAATATGTGTTCACGTATTATGGAAAATATGGCTAAATAAGATCTACTAATGATATCATAAAAGCATATGTGTCACACAATATAGATCTGAAAAGGTCAACAGAAATCTTACGAGGGAAGATCCTGGTCTCCTGGGTGGAGTAGAGAGATTGAAAACAACAACACCACCGTGCGGAGGTTCGACCCCTCCTTCTAGCGCGAATGATAACTCCAATCCTTCCCGGGGTCCTCTCCTTCTTCTATCCGGATTCGACCTCCAGTAGTGCAGAAATAACCGTGTTTGTGGTATAGCTGTGGGATGGGTTCTTGAAAAACAGAATCGGAGGGGGGTGGCGGCCCCGCGGTGCCTCTGGTGTGAGAATGAGATAGGGTTTTGAAGAAGAAGGGCAATATAGGAATTAAACAAATAAGAGTGGTGTGTGTATAGGTATATATGTGTGTAAAAATCAATACCCCAAAACACCTTTTGATCAGCCTTTTATAGGCTTCTCATTAGAATTTAAGGATTTGTACCTTGAATGTGGACCGTTGACGTGTTCGGGGTCGGGGAACGTGTAGGCCCTATCTAGATTTTAGGTGAAATAAGATTGGGAACTTGTGAAATTCTGATCACATAATATGAGATGGCCTAAAGTACTAGAAGCCAATTTCTTTGCATGTGGTTGCTTCAATCAGGGTTACCCTACAAGTTTGTTGCTAAACACAAGTCCAATGTATCACAGTGTCCACTAGTTTTCCCCAACTTCTTTAAATCCCCTGTTTCATTTTCAGGCACTGATAGAACTAGTACATTCACCTTGCTTTTATGAGATATGGTATCTATGAAGGGAATGTATATTTTTATTTTATTTAATAGTATTCTGTTTACTAGCACTGTTACATGCCTCAAACTCACATGTCCTCCAACAGGTTCCTCAGGGAATCCCAATGTTCCGAAAACTCAGGCCAAGTGCCCCAAAGATACCCTCAAGTTTGGTGTTTGTGGTGACTGGCTAGGATTGGTTCATGAGACAATCGGTGCTAAACCTAGCGCAGAATGTTGTGCATTGTTGAAAGGTCTAGCAGATGTTGAAGCTGCAGTATGTTTATGTACGGTGATTAAGGCTAATGTTGTCGGGGTTGTGAAGCTTAAAGTGCCTGTTGCTCTCAGTTTGCTTGTAAATTCATGCGGAAAGAAAGTTCCTGATGGCTTTGTTTGTGCATGATGCTGCTACTACTACCACTGATGGTATTATTGATGTGTAAAAAATAAATTGTATCGTTATTCTTTTGCATTTAATTAATGTTCTATGTAAGTGCTATCAATAAATTTTTTAAATTCAAAGGGAATATGTGCTATCAATACTTTTCCAACCCCCTAGTGTGATAAGGCCACAACAGAAGTTTATTAGTAATAAAATTTCAACATTTTACAGACATTAAACATAATCATATGTGTAGTAATTTGACAAATAAGCTATTGTATTTGTATCTACACGCGGTTACATGCAGTTAGTAAGTTGTTAACAGCAGTTGAGCTATCTGTAGTCAATCCTAAGAACTTAGTTCTCTCTGCAAAACAAATGCATGACGCAATTTGTTCATTGGTAAGGATATTTAATTTAAAACAACAAACTGGACGGAAAAGCAGTGCCCCTTTAAGGTAAAGAGAGCATGTTGAGAACCTAAGAACACTCACAGGACAATTACAGTTGGCTGGAGGTGGTGCTGTCGGATTATTAGGCTGCAGTGGTGTTGTCCTAGATGGAGTTGAGCCACCACTTGGTCCCAAAGGTTGTCCTTGCACTAGATTTATAAAAGGATAGCTGAGAATTAATACTATGACTGGAAAAAAAGCCCAACGTACCATAAAAAAACTCATCTTTCAAAATATTGGTGGAAGTCTTGTATATAAATTACACAAGTGCTTGAATCGAATTAACGGATGTTGTGAGATAGCTCAGGCCGTAGTATTGTAGGGGGGTTATTTATAGGGACTCTGTTAAGATTGTTCAGCTTAGCACGTATATGATCATGCACGGAAATGTGTTAAGTTGGGGGTTACCTAATCTTAATTTGCCCCATGCAAATTGGTCATATATGAAGTACGCTGACACAAAAGTTGAATGAAAATGTGAATTAGACAATTGCATACGCAATTGCTGTCAAATTTAAGTGGCTGCATATTCATATTCAGGTTGGTTAAAATAATAATCCGCCTGCAAAGTTAAAGAGGAAATCATGGATCAAGTTCATGCCGACAGGAGTCAGTCTGGTGCACAACTCTGGAAAATGCAACAATTAATATCAGTCTGGTGCACAACTCTGTTAACACCATGGATCCAGTGAAAGAGCAGGTAACAGATTATCATTCGTTTTCTTAACAAGAGTCCCTCTGTTAATTGGTTATATCTTGTCACTCCCAGTTCAATCAAAGGCGTTTCATTCATGTCCTTCACCTCGCCAACAATACTGCCCACCAATAGAACTCTCTTTCCATGTTCTTGTAAAAAATTATATGTTGAAGAGGCTAATCAAGAACTATGCATGTATCTTGGAGAATCATATCTAATTCTAATTCTACATGATATGACTGCATTTGTACATGTAAATATAATTGTTTGGACTTGACAAGAACATGTTGTCATTATAGGAATAGCTATATTATCTCGGACAAACTAACGAAAGTTGATTCAGAAGAACAAGTTGTGGGTGAATCAAAGTCTCCTTAACAGTAATTTTTAGGGATGCCAAAGTGCTATGATCGCATCTACCAGATATCCAAATGGATAAAACAGTGAACAAACATAGAGGGGCAAATATAAATTATATCCTTTATTTAAGACGAAAAACTTAAAGGGGGCTAATTTTTTTTTTTATAAATTAGCAAAATGGCCGAGTTTTAAAAATGACATGTTGCTGGCCAAACTTATCTGTGGCGTTATCAAGTTCCTTAACTCTGCAACGTTAACTAAATAAAAATACATTAAATCATTATAATCACATAATGGTGGCTAATTTTTACGTAATTTTCAAATTATTGGCCTATTAGAAAAATTAATTTTTCTATAATTGATATACTTCATTTGAATTAAAAAAGAGAAAAATATGAAAAATTTAGACCCTAAAAGGATACTTGTCAAAAAAAATTTATTAGTCGAAGTTCCTTTTTAATTAAATAATAAAATTGTCCATATCTTGTTATCATTACAATACTTCTGGTTTCCGTAAAACTCTTTATTATTTACGGTAAAATAATACTTGTTCGAATTATACTATAATTACAATACATGTCTATCATACCAGGACTCTATATTATTAAATAAAATATTAAAAATGGTTGAAGTAAAACTGTAATTTGCAATTCTTTTGTAAATTTAAATACATAGATTGCGTTAACTATAATTGAAATAACAAATGAAAAGATTACCTCATTTTTTCACAAAATTTAATAATTTTCTCGATCCCGTACTTTACACGAGTTATCTTCCACTAAATCAAAATTCACGAATACGCATTTATCATTATTATTGTATAAAATAAGATACAATATCAATTTTTTATTCAAAAAAATTTGAAACTCGAATATATTAATATAAAAATAGATGTAAAATTTAGCCACTATCATGTATGAGAGGGGTAAAGTTGTATTTTCACCTCTCAGATCAGGCTTAAGTTTGGCGGCAAAAAATAATAAGAACAGGAGAAACACAAATCTCGTAAATAACCCTAATAAATTGTAGCTCTTTAATAATAGTCTATTAAATACGCACAATCTTTGTCCTAATGACGTGGATTTGAGAGAAGCTGGTAAAGGAGATGATGATGGCCCAAATTACAAAGGTAAGCAAACTAGGTTTACTTTGTACCACTCTGTTTTTTGTGTTTTCAACTAATATATATTTAAAGCAGATGAAGTAGTGTTTGGTTTGTGATATATGTTGCTCATGTAGTTATGTAAACGAGCCAATTATCATGGGTTTTGTTAGTTTTCGATCAATTTTTTAGTATGTCTGTATATTATGTAGATGAGACTAATTTGTTCACAATAAAAATACATGATGGAGGTCATTGCGATATTGACGAGATGTCACTTTTAGAATTTGATAATATGCTAGAAGTGGATTTTGGCATCATAGGTTATATTGACAAATTTTATAAAGTGCCTCATATGGAAGATGTATTTACTAGGGTTGATAGTGATGGGGATGTACTGAAAATGTGTAATAAGGTTGATTTGAGCAAATTGGTGTATGTGTATGGTGTCACCAATGACCTAGAACCGACCCAAACTTATTGTCCCTCACATGTAGATGTGAATTATGAGTATTTTGTGTTAGGAGCAATTGATGTAATCAAACAGAAACTATCAGAAGTTCACATCAGAACTTATATCAACCGATGATGATGATATCAATGGATGATGATATAAATGGATGCTGATGTCAACGGATGCTGATGTCAACGGATGATGTAACAGTATTTGTCAAATCAGTTGATCTTCGATAAGGAAAAGGAAATAGGAACTCAAGGCGGTGAAGGACTTTATCTCAGAAGTATTGTATAGGTTTCGTTGTTGTTGATAGAATAAGATTTCTTGTACATTGTGTAGTTGTGCTCTTTATAAAGCACATATTAGGTTCATGCTATAAGCATTGCGACATTGTTATATCTTTCGCAAAACCTAGCAGCTCTCAAGGATAATAGTTCATCCTTTCGAGAGAGTACGTTTGTAATCAGTTTTTATCTATCAATATAAAAACTGTTTTTTCTGATTGAAACTTTGTCGAATTGATTGTGTTAACTATATTCACCCCCCCTCTACAGTTGATTAAGGGCCTAACAATTGGTATCAGAGTTTGCTGTTAACACACAAATAATTTAAGATATGAAAATCAATCTACAATGGGAGACAAAGAAGAAGAAACACAGAATCCAAAACCACCACCCCCAGCCACATCACAGATTAATAGCAACATGAGTAGGTACGAAGCAATCAAGGTGCCAATCCCGAAGATACAAGAATATCCAATCTGGAAAGTCAGGATGGCCATGTGTTTGGAAGCCACAAATCCTGAATATCTAAACAGTATCTATGATGGTCCTCATAAACCAATAAAGGTAGCCGTTTCTCTTACAGGAGAACCAGAAAAGATGATAGACAAAGACAGGAAGGACTTTACTCCTGAAGATCTCTCATCTATCATGAAGGATGCTAAGGTCAGACACATCCTGTACATCAGTCTTGATAGTGTTATGTCCAATAGGTCATTGGATGTAAGACAGAAAAAGAGATATGGGATGCTTTAGAAGTAAAGTGTCAAGGTACAACCGCTATCAAGGAGACCATGAGGATAGTACTTACTCAAGAATATGAGCACTTTGAGTCAAGGGACAATGAGTCCTTAACTGAGATCTATGATAGATTTTAGAAGTTGCTGAATGACTTATCCCTTGTCAACAAAGAATATGATTATGAGTACTCAAACTTGAAGTTCCTACTTGCTCTCCCTGAAAAGTGGGACTTTAAAGTCACATCAATAAGGGATAACTATGAACTTGGTGACACACCTCTAGATGAGATCTATGGAGTTTTGTCATGAACTATAGATGGAGCAGAGAAGCAAGAAGTAAGAGGAAAAGATCTAAATCTAGACCAGTTGCACTCAAGGTTGAAAAAAAGCCAAAGGAGAAAGCTAGAAGGAAAGCTACTCCAAAGGGAAAGCCATGATTGCAAAGTCAGATACTGAATCATCAAATTCTGATGATGACTCAAATACTGATACTGAATCATATACTGACAGTGATCGTAACAACAATGAAGACATGGATCAAATGGCTTCCCTACTGGTTAAAAGCTTCAAGAAGATGGTCTACAAGAATTTCAAGAAAGGGAGAAGATTTTCCAGAAAAGGTTCCAGTTCCTAAAAATCTGATAAGAGGAACGACAGAAGAAATACTGATTGGAAGGAATCAAGATCTCGAAAACCTGACAAGTCAAAAGAGAGATGTTTCAACTGTGATGGAATTGGACACTTTGCAACTGACTACAGAAAATCCAAAACTGAGAAGAAACAAGTTTTGATCTCAAAGAAGAAAAACTGGGATGATTCATCAGATGCAGATGATGGAGTCAATTATGCTCTCATGGAAAAAGCTGATGCTGAGTTTGATAATGTTGAATTAAAGGTATCTCAGACTATTCTTGCTTTTGATACAGATGATATCTATAAATTAAAATTATTTCTTAAGACTATGCATATTAGTTATAGGGATCAAACCATAGAGAATAATATAATCAAGAGTGAAAACTATGCGTTAAAGAAAAGGAATGATCACCTAGAAATTGAGTTGTTTTCCATGCTAGAAATTCAAAAAGAAAGAGATAATGCCGTTTATGTTAAAGAAAAACTGTTAGAAAAACATGCTTATCTAGAAAAAGAGTTAGTTAAAGAAAGAGAAGTCATTAAACTTTGGACTAACTCAGGAAATTTTAGAGAATGGCTGTTGGGGATCAGGATTAGGATATTCTGCTAGATATAATTCTGATAAGAAAATAGGAAAAGAAACTGAGAAAACAGAACCAATAAAAACTGACAGCAAGGTCAAACTGAACAAGGTTCAAATAAAGACCATTGTAAATTATAATGTAATATAACATGTAATCGAGGATTTATAACTCAACATGAAAATAAAAACAGATAAACAATATTAAACTGTGAAGCACATGAACCCTACAGATGAAGACATGATAAACACAAAGAACCAAAAGATGCAATTGACTCTTCAAGTCCTCTAACAGATCATGGGAAGAAGTTCATTGTTATGTTCAAGCAGCCATGAAGAATAAGATAATAAGGGACTTTAAGCATCAGTTACATGAATTGATTTCAAGTGTTACAGATCAAGGGTTTAGTAAAAGAAGCAATGGATAGTCACCAATCTGTATCAGCTCAGAAACACATGACAATTCAATTAGGTTCTCTCAATGCTAGTTGTTTGTGAACCAGACCAGTGCACCAAACATTAGTATTCAAGAAGGAATTTTAATTCAGTTATAGAAGAAAATGTTGATACAATAAAGAATGGCTAAACAGAAGCAAGAATACTTCAAGGCATAATATTCTTCTCTCAGGTCGCCATAGATGTGTATACTACTATTGGACACTCTATGGTCGCCACAGAACTGGTCGCCATAGAGAATTTCTCTAAGGCACCACAATGGTCGCCATAGAGAAATCTCTAAGGCATCAGTGGTCGTCATAGAACTTCATAAGTACACCTGGTCACCACAGAGCTTTACCTGGTCGCCATAAAGCTTCATCCAGTCGCCATGGAGAGGACAGAATGTACAGGTCGCCATAGAGCACTTTGTGATTTCCAGTGAATCAATTGCAACAAATTCAAATGGAGTGCTTGGACACAAACATGCCACCTGTCCATTGAATTTGGAAGTCTACAAGAAGTTGAATGAATGCATTTCATTTAAGAAGTTATCTTCTTCAGCAAACACAGAAAGTTTACGGGAGCTTCATTAAAGCTTCACATTTATTACTCTTGTAAACATACTATTATGCTGCTGAATTTATTGTAGCTAATCAATACCCTAATTAGATTGTAGCAACCTCAAGGTTTATATTAATAAAATAATATATTCCTCGAATTGTTTTGTGTTATTTTGATTCCTTACTTTTAACGAAGAACTTGAAACGAATCAAAAAAGATTGTAGGTATCGTATTCAACCCCCTTTCTACGATACTTTGGGACTAAAAATTGGTATCAGAGCTTGTTGATTGACATACAAATAAAGATCCGGAGAAAGAAACAAGTTCATGAAAAATTTCTTGAATTTTTTAATTTTCAAAAATTTTCATTTCTTGAAATTTTTGAACTTTAAATAATTTAATTCCGCCAAGATGATGAACAACCAAAGATTTGGAAGTATAAAGGTTCCCCCATTCGATAGAGATAATTACAACTTATGGAAGAAAAAGATGACGTTATTTATGAAAGCTTCGAATCCACTTTACATTGGGACACTACTGAATGGCCCTTATGTTCCGATGGAAGTAGTTGTTGAATCCACATCCACAACTGGTGTGAGAATTCCTTCCTCATCCACTCCCAGAGATCCATCTAAATATATGGAAACTGACAAGGAGTTGATAAATCTGGACACAAGCCTTCAACTCATAATTGTGGAATCGACCGATAAAGATATGAGTCATCAACTTCTAGGATGTAACAGTGCAAAAGATATATGGGATACCATTGAGCTTTTAATGGAAGGTATAGAAGAAGTCAAAGAAAACATGATGGATATTCTGATAACTCAGTATTAGGCATTCAAACTTCAACCCGGAGAAGCACTGTCTTCACTCTTTAAGAGATATACAAGACCGTTAAGTGAATTAAAGCTGCAAGGGAAAGTTTATCCTATACGAGAGTCTAACAGAAAGTTTATCCTGACGCTCCCAGTTCACCTAGAATAAAAGAACACCTCAATCAGGGAAAGGGCATATTTTATTATTATGTCTCTGGATGTGATCTATGGAAAGCTAAGAACACATGAGCTGGAGCAAGAACAGAGAGCTATTATCTATGGACCTGGCTCTATTGACAGTAAGAGTACGACACTTTCACAAACCACTGCACTTGTAGTTCGTGAACCTGAAATTCAAGAAAGTAAGGTTGCACCCTCCTCAATAATTAAAGAAATTGTCGTAGTTGAAATTGCGCATGGTGAGCCAGAGGATGAAAATGATTTTTGCACTCAGGAAGAACTTGAACAGTTGTATGACAAATCTATGGCATACATGGCTGCAAAATTTAGTCATGTTAGATTCGGAAGAAAGCTCAACTATAAACCATGGGGTTCATCAGGAATATTTTAGATGGGAAGCTACTCATCAGGGTCAAGCTCCAGAGGAGGCTACAAGTCAAGGAGAAACGACCGTTTTAAGTAACGGCGTTTCGCGACCGAACCATTACCCCTCGCCTTACTTTGAAACATAGGTTAAAGACCTTAAAGGACTAATTGGGGTATGAAACAATTATGTTAAGTGGATTAGGCAGTTGGTAAGGTACTCGCGAAAGAATCGCCTTAAAACCCTTAATGGTTAATTTATTAAAAATGGTGGAGCCGAGAGTACTCAAGCGGCTAAAGTGAATCGTTAAGCACGAAAGTGAACGTTAGGACTCTAAATGGTTAAAGTCTAGTTTCTTAAGCGACCGGGGTTTAATTCCGACTTATGTTGTTGTTCATAGGTTATCGTACCCACTCTAAGCTTAAGTCTATCCGGGAGCACTCAGGCAAGTTTTCTACCCGTTATACTGTTGTTGTGATGTATATATGTATATGCATTGTCTTGTGATAAATGCATGTTGGTTAATTAGCAAATTCTTGCGATATATTGTAGCATGTGATATGGTATATATGCATGCCTGTTTCGTATTCTTTATTTATATATCTGTTGATTCAGTTGCATAATACCTATGCTAGAGATAAGCGGTATTTGAGTTTACCCTTAGTATAGGGGATCAAAAGGTGAACATATTTCTAAACCGGGAGTCGATGTTCCCGAGTATATTATATATATATATATTTATATATATATGGATATAGTTTTCAAAACTATTGATCGAATAAGGTTTATTCGATAACTTTATTTTATTTAATGAATATTATTTGAATATTCATTCGAGGACTTATGACTCTGTTTATTCTATTTAATGATTATTAATTGGATATTCATTTGAGGATGTATGACTCCGTGTATTTTATTTAATGAATATTATTTACAATATTCATTCGAGGTATTATGACTCCGCTTATATTTAATAATATTCTTTATTTTATTAAAGAATAATGTTTTGATAATCAAACTTATTTTCGATTATTCAAATAAAGATTGTACTTTCGTATAAGTATATCTTTGGTTATTTAATCCATTTCAAGTATGAGTTTTAAAACTTCTACTTCCAATATTTTTATAAGGATTATTTTTATGAGAATATTATTTAAATAATAATATTCAGATATTTCTAATATATCGGGACTGATTTATTTTAATAAATCAGCAGTACTCCAAACATTCTTAAAAATGTTTTCAAGTCTTCAAAATGATTTTTAAAGTTAGAGTGGACCCCAAAACTCATTTTTATATTTAAGATCTTCCTTTCAAAGGGGATTTAAATACTCGCTCAAAACCTGGGGATCCGGCTCTGTGGTGTATTTTACATTCACAACGTGGTTGCTGTTTTGAGAAAACAATTTGATTACTTGCCCAACGTTCGGGAAGTAAGTCCCTCTAATTGAGTCGGCATAAGCGACAGGCCGGGGTACGGTCTATCAAAGTGTAAGTGGCTGGGTGGCAGTCCATCAACGCGTAAGAGGCCAGGTGGCGGTCCAGCATAAGGTCCTTATGTGGCCAGAGTGATGACCGGTGGGGGATTCATCCATCTACTAGTAGAAAAGGTTACTTATTGGTATCTTTGCCTGATCAGCAAGATATCGGGTTTATGCCAAAATTCTTTTTCTTTCCAAATTCATTGGATATTACAACTCTGTTCATACTTTACATGACAGAGATTTTCAGGAAATGTATAAGATATATATATATATATATATATATATATATTAGGACTTAATGAAGTATCTCGTAACTTCATTTCATTCAATAATATTTCAAAGATTGAATCTATTCAAGTCTTATCTTGTAGCCTCATCTGGGTGATGAACTTTTGAAACTGATTATAACTTGAACGGTGGTAGTTCAAGTAGTATTCGGATATAAGTATATTGGAGTATCTTGTAACTTCATCTTTTAAACTTATATCTAGTAAATGATTATCTTGTGCATGTCAAAGATTTTCGGAAAAATGTTGAGATAAGGTTAGATATATGAGATCACCTTGCAACGATATTTTATACAGTTATAAACGGGGACTCTGTGTATATTATATATGTCAGAGGATTTCAAAGATTGTGAAAAGTATATATGTACATATTTACTGAATATTTTGCGACTTGGTCGCGGTAAGATATCAAACTTGGTTCATTTCTTCTTGACCAAGACTTTCATGAGTACTATGAGAATGCTCATATATTGTAAATCATTATACATATTATTTTGGTGGGCTTGCTGCTCACCCTTGCTTTCTTCTTTCATCACACAACAACAGATAGAAAAGATGAACAGGACCAAGCTCCCAATTCGCGAGCGGATAGGAAACGTTCCGCAGTTTCCTATAGGCGTTGATGTCGCTGTAGCTGAGGTAGGAACTACCAATAGGCTAGGCTTCAACTTTTGATGTACCAGATTTATGTATATTTATGAATTTTAATAATGGCAAAAAAATGTAAATTTATTCAGAAACCCTTTTAAGGTGTATTGGCAGATAATTGTGGAATAAAATGACTTGTGATTATTTTTGGATATTCATCTCTGAGACTATAACTTGTGGTGTGTGTATTTATTGTGGGGTCACCGTACAGAGTAGTTGATTATTTATTAAGATTGGGTGTTATTAAGGGAAATGGAACTCGTGACAACCCAGATCCCCGACCCCGGATTTGGGGGTGTTACAGCTGGGAGGAGTAAACCATCTTATCATGTAGCCAAATTTAACTATAAGGGAGTGTTTGATAGGTCTAGAATGAGAGCATCTGTTGGTTGTGTGATGAGAAACAGGCGAGGGGACTGGATTAGAGGGGCTGCAGGTATAATAGGCTTGCTGGTAGCAGTTGGTACATAGCTTTGGTCCATTTTCTATGGGCTAAAGTTGGCTTGCGAGAATGGTGATACAAAACATGTTGTTGTGGAATGTGACTCTCAGGAGGCAGTGAATGCGGTTACTAATCCTGATCCAGATTTTTGGCTTGTTGACTTGGTTGTGTTGATCAAAGATATGGAGAATGAGGCATGGGAATTATGCCATATTGAGCATGTCTCCAAAGCTGGAAATGAGGCTGCTACTATGCTTACTAACTCCCAACTTGATGGTGAAGGTGGAGTGATGGAGCTTGCTAATGCCCCTGGTTTCATGGCCTCCGTTCTTGCTGCTGATATTGTCATAACCGATATTAAATTATCCTTTAAATGATATATATATATATATAAGTATATTGGTTTAAATTGTTAATATATATGTTTGTGTGATTGGATTGATGCCAAATAATTATGTCGTATTATTAAAAATTTTCAAAAATAAGAAATACATTATTTGCTATTTATATAAGTTATAAAATGCATTTATTATCTAAGAAAAATCATTTTTAAAATTATTTTTATTAATAAATTTCGAATTTTATTTTATTAAATTTCTAAAAATTCTAAGCTATTTTATGATGTCACTCTTGTCATTTATAGATTTGTGGTTTTATTTAAAAAATATATTCTTGTATTTAACTAGATTAATAATTATTAGATTAATTAATTACCCTTGCATGCAATTCCCCTCACAATTCAAAACAAGGATAGTTATGTCATTTCCTACCCCACTATCTCATCTAAAGCTTGCGAATTTCCTAAACTAGCCTTGCATGCTAAGTAGTAGAGTTGTAGGATCAAGGGTAGAGTGGTAATTGCATTTTTCCACTAACTTGTGTATATGTGATTAACCAAAAGAGAGTTAAGTTGTCATTCACACTCCACTCACCACCACCACTCTTTTCTTTCTCCTCCCTCCTTCTTCTTCTCGGCCGAAGCGCGCACACACACACACACTCTTCCCCATTTTAATTTTCAAAAATCAAGATTTCAAGTATAATTCCACCTTCTTATATTTGATAAACTCCTTCCATACATATTTGTGTAGAGATATGCATGTTTATTGGATGATTTGGTGTTGCATGTAAGAGGTAAGTTCAAACTCAAGTGGAAAATCTTAGTTCTTATGAACTTAAACTAAAGAGTTAAATTATCAAAAAGGGATGTAGAAGGAAAGGCACGGGAGTTTCACTCACATGCAAGTGTCATTTCTTATAAATTCATATAGATTTATATTTTGAATATTTTATTATTCTTATAAATTCATATTTTTATACTTTAATATATACTCTTTTCTCATAATTTTATAAATTTTATATTCATATTTTTTATTTATAAAACTTACATATCAAAGCTTATGTTAAAAATTATGGGGAAATTTGTAATATGTCTATTATATATATATATATAAATAATTATATAAATTTTTTAAAATAAATAATTTTGTGTTTTAATACTTTCAAAATTCTTATTATCATATTTTTAATCTTATTATGTATGAAATTCGTATATCATTATGTATATTATGTTAGGTTACACACACTGTAGAAGGGAGTTGAATACAGTGTATAGCACAATCAAATCGAATTCAAAGAACACAAGTAACAGAAAACAAACTTTATTAAACTCTGTTACAATGTCGAACTATCCCCTCTCAGTGATGAACAAAATATCACGAGAGCTTCTAGGGTTACAATGAATAATATTCTCGATAACGATAACACTTATAGTGTAAACCCTATGTCTGTGTTTATATACTACACAGTTACAAGATAATCGCTAATTGATATGGAATATAATTCTGCTTCTTAAAATATATCAATCAGATATCTTTTCTTCCAAGTATTCCATTCTTCATAGAATTCCTTCTTCATGCATATCTCTTCTTACGTTTGTCTTGATCTTCTTTCCTTTCAATCAGCCGCCTTCCTTATCAGAAAGTTTCCTTTAAGTCCTGGTATTATCTCCTGATAAATATCTCCTGAACCTTAAGTACTGATAACTTAAGTTCTGACTTCAGTATAAGTGCTGATTTTAGTTAAGTATTGATTTGTCCTGTTTAAGTAAGATCTGAAAACTAAACACAAATCATATTAGACATGACATTATCAAATATATCTAACAATCTCCCCCAACTTGTAAATTAGCATAATATACAAGTTCAACAGATATTTGATGATGTCAAAAACATTAAGTACAAATGCATGAGAATTTAACTAGATAACTACAGCTTACAGTCCTTAAAGCTTTACCAACTTTAATTTCTGATAACTTCAGACTGTATAGATATCAGAATTTGAGCAGTTATAGATCTTGACTTAGCTTCACTTTCTGATCTCTTCGATGTCAGGAGTTGTTCTGAGATAGTTCTTTAACAAACATCTCTCAGCATATCTCAGTTCATCAATCATCCTCCTTTTAGCATCTTTAAGCTCTACAGTATCTTCACCAGTTTGGAAGATAGCATATCTGAGATCATTAATTTTTGCTTTTCTCAACTCCTGATCTAGTCTTATGACATAGGCTTTGTCAGACTCTAGATTGAATTCAAGTCCCTTAATACCAAGATATGTTCTGATCTTTGCAGTATTAGGCTTCATATCAACAATATCACCCTTGTGATCTCTGTACTTGGGACAGTAGGTGCTGTCAGACTTCACAGAATAAAGCTTTTTCTGTCTCTGAATTTGAGTCTTCAAATAATTTGCAGCACTTTCTGTTAATCTGTCCTTCACTTGAAGTAAGAATAACACATGTTCTAATTCCTCAAAATACTTCAGTGGTATAGCATTTTCCCTTATATGGTAAACCCTTCCATCTGTCATGAAATATAACAAGATGTGTTCTTTTAAGAAGGTATGGTAGACCATCTGTACAGATTCAAGTTGATTCAATCTTTCAGGAGTTGCTCCAATACCTGGTTCACTTAAGGAAGTTGGATCATTGGTTGTGTTCTGCACTCTTCTTTCATCAGCACTACCCAATCCAGATTTATCTCTTGCTTCCTTTCCAGTAACCACTCTTGCTTCAAAACCACTTGCTGCAGTCTTCAAAGGTTGAGTCTGTTTGACTTTAGTGAATCCTGGTAGGAGTAACTTTGAGGATTTAACATGAGCAATGTCAGAGGTTTCCTTTGACTTATCTTCTGATATCAAGCCAACTTGAGCTATGTCAGAGGTTGCTTGCTTCATTGTTATATCAGAACTAACTATATCTTGACTCTGAACAACTTGAGCCATGTCAGAGGTTGTCTTAGAAATCTTCCTTGAAGTTAGAGTAAGATTAGCATCTTCATCAGAAATTTCTTCATCCATAGGAGGCACATAAACCTTTACAGGTTCACCAACTTTTTCTTTGCCCTTGGACCTTGGATCTATCTGTAATTGTGATTTGGCTTTAGTTTCCATAGGATTTGTCCTTTCTTTTATCACAATGCCTTCAGCCGTAGGAAGTTTCTTTTTAACAACAGAAGCTTCAGATTTGGAGTTGACTTTTTCTAACTTAAGTCTAGCTTCTTCTTCCATTAGACTCTCAAAGTCCATTCCTGGATTTTCTTTCAGAAATAACTGTCTTGAAATTTCTTCATCAAGTTCCAACAGTTCATCAGAACTTATCCTTTTACCAGTATCAGAAGTTATTCTTCTCCCAGTATCAGAACTTGTTCTATGTCTTGTAGTTCCAGCTCTACTTGATGAGAGACCTCCATCTTGACCATGACCTCCACCCATTCCAAAGTTTCCCGGTTCATTACCATCATCCTTTTTCTTCAGTGCCGGTTTGCATTTGGACTTAATTACTTTCTCCCCCTTTTTGGCATCAACAGGTAAAAGAAGAGAGAGAAGCAATCCCACTGAGGATTGGATCTCATTGAGTTGATTTTGCTGAGAAGCTTGATTTTTCAAAATTTCATAAATCTGAGACTGTTGCTTCTCTTGGGTTTTCTCAATGTTGGTAATTTTGTCAAAAGAAGGTTTAAAAAACCTTTTCTTGTCCAACTTGACAACTGTATCTTGCTGCATTAAGGTTTCTTGTATTTTGTCCACCTTGGCCTGAGTTACAAACTGTTGACCTTGAAGGTGCCTTGTACTAAGTGCAGTTACTCTTAACTGTGTCTTGAAATCATCATTGACTAACATCTCATCAGCTTTTTCCAAGTGATCAGCAAGAATCTTTTCAGTAGGAACAAAGGTAACTGTGTTCCACTCCTTAGTCCACTCCTGTCCTCTAGGAGTTTCACTCCAAGGTACTGGTGCTTCCCCTGTAACAAACTTTTTGACTATTTCAGCTTTTGAAGGAGTTTGTAGAGGTGCATGTCCAGAAGGACCAGCTGCATCAACATCTAAATTTGTAGCAGCATTACCAGTAGCATCAACATTTGCAGCATTAGAACTTATAGATGCAACATCTTCAGCATCCTCTGAGAAAAGAACAGTATGAGAAGCTATGGAGGCTTCAACATCATCCTCTAAGGGCTGATCTCCAACAAAGTTATGATCAACATCCATATTCTGATGCTCACCTAAAATCTGATCTTCAGTATCTAGATGCAGATAAGGTGTTGTAGGCAATTCAGGATTAAAATCAGCATCAGGAATTGGTGTTGTTGGTGGAGTGACTTGAGTTGGTGGAGCTTCTAGATACAAAACCTGAGGCACTTCCAAGTTATGTAAGTCAATTTCATCACTTGGCCCTTGGTTATCAGAATTTACTGGAGATACTAGAGGTGTAGGAATGTGAGTAGTTTCTGGATCATGTAGTGGAGAGTGATGAGTTGCATGAGGGTCTGGATCAGCTCTAGGAGAATTGTGAGCTTCAACAGGGTCTTGTGAGATTAGAGATTCCTGATCCCCTTTCTTAGCTGCTGCTTCCATTCCTTTACCAGAATCTTCAGGCCTTTTTGCCAATGTTTTGAATCTTTTAGCTTTTAAGGTGACTTTAGGAGCTGTATCATCAGAATTACGCTTTCTAAGCCTTATTAGGGGCCTAGAACTCCCAATATCAACATCCTCCTGAGAAGATACCTTCTCAGCTTCTAGAACAACAGGTTCTGAAACAGGAACCTGTTCCTCAGCATCTGATTCATCTCGCAGAATGAATCTCCTTCTCTTCTGTTGTGTCTGAGGTACTTTCTTAGTCCTCTTAGGTTTGGAAGATTGAGGCTGCACTGTAGGATCTGAAGGTTGAGGTTGAGAAGTTTGTGGTGGTTGAGTAGAGGTGGTAGGTGCCGATGGATGAGGTTCAGATGGTTGAACATCAGGATATAGTGTAGTGTACTTAACAGGATCATAGGTTATTAAGGCTTGTTGGACAGATAAAGGAATTAAGAGGGGTCTTAACACAGCCTTCTTATTATCAGTAGATAATAAGTCAGTAAAAGCTCTTTTAGCTATTCTGAATGATGAAATTAATTCATCAGCATTTTGGGGCTTATTATCACAACAGAAACTATAGATAAGCTGACAGAATCTAGAAAAATAAACAGTAGACCTATCTTCATTCATTCTGTCCCCAATAAAACCTAAAACATCACTTGCATAGTCAAAATCAGTTCGATTTATGAGAGCATACCCGATTTATTGGCTGAATATGGGAATGGCATCAAAATTGGAACATTTGTTCGCAAAAGCTTTAGTGATGCAATCAAAGAAGAAACTCCATTACCTCCTTATGAAAGATCTCTTCAATTGGCCCAGCTTTGCCAATGTCCTCTCATATCCCAGACTGGCCATCATGTTTTGAAGAACTGGCTCGTCAATAGTAGAATAAACACAGTTCTCAGGTAGCTGCAGTGCTTGTCGAACCGTATACAATGTCATAACATACTCATCCTCCCCTGATGAAAAAATAATACTTGGGGACCCTTGAGCACCACCATCATCATATACACCGCTTCTCCAGAACTCCAGGACTTGAGTACCAGAGACTGCTTCGGGTTCAGTCAAAGCATACCCAATATCAGAACTAGCAAGAAAGTCCTGAATGAAGTGAAGTTCAGAGGGTGCTTCTAACTTGCTAAGAATAGCAGTGAAGTTATTAGGAACAAACGTAGCTCCATCGAAAATTATGTCCTTGGGTGCCATGAGAATTTGTGAGAAAGAAAATTGCCTGTAAGGTGTTTGAGAAAATGTTTGTATGAAAAATCGTCAGTAGATGAGAGAGAATAAAAGTATAAAGAGAAAGATAAAATATGAAAGTAAATAAAAGATTTTAGAATCTTTTCTCTCTTTTACTTATACACGGTAGAAAAAGTAACCGTTGAGACACCTGTCAGACATGCAGCAGTAAAAGATAATTAATGGGCACGGGTATTTGGTAATCATTACTTATCACATGCAGTTTTTCAAGGAAAAAAAATCGTTCCACTTACCAAGTAATCCCATTAATCAAGGTCGTTCAGTTTTATTTTAAATTTTAAAACTGTTCCCACTTAATAAATTTTTATTACTGCCTTACCAATATTCTGTAAAATTATGACCAATGAAAGAATGACCATTAATAAACCAAGTAAACAAATACTTCCACGTTAGAATCAGAACTTGATTTGTATCAGAGCTAAAAAGGTCATCAGAATATGGTTAGTATCAGGATTTAAAATGTTATTAGAATATCAAACGACTCAGAGACAAAATCTTGCATAAATATAAAATTTCATTAATATATTGAGCAAATACATTTCATGAAATTTAAATTACATGCTGAAAAGTACAAGATTGTCCTAAGCTACAAATCCTAACATCAACAACTTTAGTCCTAAGCTAAGAAGCCAGACAAAGCTGACGGTGAAGAGAAACAGATAGCTGCATTTATTTCTTCTTCCTACTCTCAATAAAAAGAACAGCGAGACGAATGATTCGCTCCTGCTGTCGGAGAGCTTCTCTCCGTTCCTCTTCTAGACGCTCAAGATGGCGATGATAGTCCATGTAGAAGAACAAGAGGTCTGTGAGGACCTCTTGGGGAACTGAGTCCCAGATTTTATCTGAAATGGCAGTTACATGCCATTCTTGCTGCCATTCAGTACACCTCAAATTGATAGTGAAAGTGTCATAGTTCAGAACTAAGTTAAAGTGAACCATGTTTGTGATGAGAAAAAAAAATGAGTTTCAGAGAAAATGAGAGATGTGTTGGCTGGAATGAGGTGTTGGTTTATATAGCCAATAGAATACCAAGAGACGCAAGGAAAATTGAATGGTTACAGGTAGAAATAATTCTACCTCGTCTCCCTAGACTGATGAGAATAATAACAACCATTGGAAGTTTAAAACAGGATTTAATGCGCACACGAAACAAGTAAAAATTACTGTGCATAAACGAGTACCACTAACCCAACTTATGTTGACTGTTAATATCTCACCCAAACATATTCTGATTTTAAATAAGACTGTTTCAGATTTTAACCACAAATAAGTCAAGTAAAGAATCAGAGTTTAATATCAGAACTTAGACTTATATCAGAACTTAACAGTCATCAGAACATGATTTCTTAACTCGAAAAGTGAATGCCTATTTCTGTAATTCTTCACACAAATTCTGATTTCATTTCTTCAAAACTTAATCATCAGAACTTCCATCAGAACTTGTCCTCAGAATTTATGCAACTGACACTTAAACGTTCATCAAAAACAACATTTATCACCACAGTAATTTTCATCATTCATATGGAGTGTATGTGTGTGCAGTAAGCTAAATATCAGATAAAGATTAAAGTCTGATTCACTTCAGTATATCTTAGAAATAAGGCATAACTAAGAACTTTGCTCAAAATCTGTCATGATTCTGAAGTCTACTTTAGAATGAGTTCATGCATGAGTCCACCTCAACTGTTTTGTGCTCATTTTGTGCATCTTTTGAAATTCTATTTTACAGTGGCTTCTCAGTGTAAGTGAGTCACGACTGCTTATCAGAATTTATGCTATTATTAGAGTATTTCTCCAGTAATCATAGAGTGTGAAAAGTCACCAAGAAAAATATTTATTTTGCTTTTCTAATGCATATTACTTAATACCAGCAATGCACTTGGGTCTTCCCTTCCACATTTTTACTCTAGATCTCAAAGGAGTACCTGATTTTTATTTCTTTTTCTTTTTCTTTTTCTTTTAATAAGTGAGGTTTATCAGCACTTAGTACATCCATCAGATTTACTAACATCAGAACCTAACATATAAGAAGCACTATTCCAGTTTGTGACTTAGTAATGAGATACACAAAGTAAACTTCAACTAAGCTCAGTATCAGAATTTGCTTGTGTTAAGAGATTTCCACATAAATAATTACTTCAAACATGGGATCTTTAGTATATTAAAGACTACTAGGTCAGCATCTAGCATAGTTATCCTCATCGGATTGAATAATCACAGAAACATTTATATCACTATCAGAGTTTAGAAATTCACATTAGACAACAATCAGTACTTAAGAAATTTTCAATTAAGCACAAAATACACAAAGATAGTAATATCTATAAATACTGATCATAAAATCTGATGCATCAGAACAAAAACTAAGCAGATTTAGAGAAAGAACCTGAAACCATGCCAAGTTCATTTACCAATCTTATAAAAGTAGCTTCATACAGTGGTTTTGTGAAGATATCTGTTAGTTGTTGATCTGTTGGAACAAAGTGCAATTCCACTGTACCTTCATCCACATGTTCCCTTATGAAGTGGTACCTAATGCTGATGTGCTTTATCATTGAGTGTTGAACTGGATTACCTGTCATAGCAATAGCACTTTGATTATCACGGTAAATAGGGATTTTAAAATATATTAACCCATAATCCAGTAACTGATTCTTCATCCAAAGAATATGTGCACAACAGCTTCCTGCAGTAATGTACTCTGCTTCTGCAGTTGATGTGAAAATTGACTTTTGTTTCTTGCTAAACCAAGAAACTAATCTGCCTCCAAGAAATTGGCAGCTTCCACTTGTGTGTTTCCTGTCAATTTTGCATCCTGCAAAATCTGCATCTGAGTAACCTATTAGTTTAAAATCTGATTCTCTAGGATACCACAATCCCAGATCAGATGTTCCCTTAAGATACTTGAAAATTCTTTTCACAGCTGTTAAGTGAGGTTCTCTTGGATCTGCTTGAAATCTTACACAAAGATAGGTAGCATAAATGATATCAGGTCTACTAGTAGTTAGATAGAGTAGAGAGCCAGTCATACCTCTGTAATCAGTAATATCTACTGATATACCGGTATCCTTATCCAATTTTGTTGCAGTGGCCATGGGAGTGGATGCACTTGAACAATCTTACATACCAAATTTCTTCAGCAAATTTTTGGTGTACTTGGTTTGACAAATAAAAGTACCTTCTTCATTCTGCTTGACTTGAAGGCCCAGAAAATAGCTAAGTTCCCTCATCATACTCATTTGATAACTTGACTTCATCAGTTTGGCAAACTTCTTACAAAGTCTGTCATTTGTAGAACCAAAAATGATATCATCAACATATATCTGCACCAAAAGTAAGTCCTTTCCATGGTTGAGGTAGAACAGTGTTTTGTCAATAGTTCCTCTTTAAATCCACTTTCCAGAAGAAACTGAGGTAAAGTCTCATACCATGCTCTTGGAGCTTGCTTAAGGCCATAAAGTACTTTATCAAGCCTGTAGACATGATTTGGAAATTTGGAATCTACAAAGCCTGGAGGTTGTTCAACATATACTTTCTCTTCCAATTCTCCGTTGAGGAAAGCACTTTTCACATCCATTTGAAAGACAGTAAACTTTTTATGAGCAGCATAAGCCAAAAATATTCTTATGGCTTCCAATCTAGCAACTGGTGCAAATGTTTCATCATAATCAATTCCCTCCTGTTGAGAATATCCTTTTGCAACCAGCCTTGCTTTATTCCTTGTAATTATACCATCACTATCAGTTTTGTTTCTGAACACCCACTTTGTACCGACAACAGATCTGTTCTTTGGTCTTGGCACTAGGGTCCAGACTTTGTTTCTTTCAAATTCATTTAACTCTTCCTGCATTACTTGCATCCAATCAACATCTTGAAGAGATTCTTCCACTTTCTTTGGTTCAGTCTGAGAAAGAAAAGAATTATAGAGACATTCACTTGAAGTAGTTGTTCTAGTTCTGACACCTGCATCAGGATTTCCAATAATAAGGTCAGGTGTATGTGATTTAGTCCACTTCCTTGCAAATGGAAGGTTTTCTCTAGAACTGGATGCTTCCCCATGATTCATGCTATCTTCATCAACATTTTCTGATGCTCCCCTAAAACTGTGCCCTCTGAGTTGGATCCTTCAGAATTTAAGTTATCAGAATTATCAGAATTTGGCTTATCAAAACTTGATGAATCAGAACTTGAAGAGCCAGTTTCATGTTCTGATGCTTCTTGAGATGTGGTTGTATCTTCAGTATGCTCCCCCTGCACAGGTGCATCTTCCTTTGGCGTAGTCACTACAGTTTCAATAACATCATAGTTTAATCCAACAGAGTTTGCAGTATAAGGATTTAGACTGTCAAGATTTTCAGTATCAGAATTTAAGTCTTCATTTTCAAATCTCAGCTGATCATGATCATTGAAATCTTCAAGTCCTGTAATCTTCTTATCATCAAAGGAGACATTGATAGATTCCATGACAACCCTTGTTCTTAAATTGTAGACTCTGAAGGCTTTTGTGGAAAGTGGATATCCAACAAAAATTCCTTCATCAGCTTTTAAATCAAATTTGGATAGCTGTTCAGGGTGAGTCTTAAGAACAAAACACTTGCATTCAAATACATGAAAATACTTCAGATTTGGCTTCTTTCTCTTCACCATCTCATATGGTGTCTTTTCATGCTTGTTAATGAGTGTTGCATTCTGAGTAAAACAAGCAGTCTGCACAACTTCAGTCCAAAAATAGGTTGGTAGCTTTGCTTCATCAAACATAGTTCGTGCAGTTTCAATAAGAGTTCTATTCTTTCTTTCAACAACTCGATTTTGCTGTGGAGTTCCAGGAGCAGAAAATTCCTGCTTGATTCCATGGTCTTTGCAGAACTCTTCCATGATCAAATTCTTGAACTCAGTGCCATTATCACTTCTTATTATCTTCACAGAATCTTTGACCAATTTATCCAATTGCTTGACATGATCAATCAAGATAGATGCAGTTTCACTTTTTATGTGCAAGAAATACACCCATGTGTATCTGGTGAACTCATCCACTATGACCATAGCATATTTCTTCTTTGCAATAGATATGACATTCACTGGACCAAATAGATCTACATATAGTAGGTGATAAGGCTCAAGAATTGATGATTCAGTCTTGCTCTTGAATGAAGATTTTCTTTGTTTTGCCTTCTGATATGAATCACAAAGGCCATCAGGAGCAAATACTAATTTTGGCAGTCCTCTCACAAGATCTTTCTTTACTAATTCATTTATATTGTTGAAATTTAAATTTGAGAGTTTCTTGTGCCAATCCCAGCTTTCTTCAATTGATGCTCTACTCAACAGACAGATTGCAGGACCATCAGAACTTGTTGAAAGCTTGGCTTTATAAATGTTACCATGTCTGTATCCTTTCAGAACAACTTTGCCTATAGATTTGCTTACAACTTCACAGTGTTCTTCAAAGAAATCCACATGATAACCTCTGTCACAGATTTGACTAACACTCAGCAGATTGTGTTTAAGTCCTGAGACCAGAGCTACTTCTTTAATGATGACATTCCCAAGATTGATATTACCATATCCCAGTATTTTTCCAATGTTGCCATCTCCATAAGAAACACTTGGGTCAGCTTTCTCCACAAAGTCTGATAGCAGGGCGTTATTTCCAGTCATATGTCCTGAACATCCACTGTCTAGAACTAGGATGTTTTTCCTGTTGCCCTACAATCACAAAGACCATTAATGATTAGTTTTAAGGATCCAGACTTGCTTGGATCCTTTGGCCTTATTAAGTTTGTTAACATTTGCAGCGGATTTTGCATCAGAGTTTATGTTAACATTTTTCTTATCAGCATTTACATTATCAGACTTTGTATCAGAACTTACACTAGAAGGAACAATGCTAACTTTCTTTAAAGAAGGTTTTATTTGATAATAATCATAGTACAAACTATGATATTTCTTACAAGTATAAATGGAATGCCATAAACTACCACAATGAAAACAAGGATTTTGTGGCCTATATCTAACAGACTAACTCTTAACTCCTGACTTTGAAGGTAAGGAGTTTATGTTCTTATTCTTCCTGCAAAAAAAAGCCAGATGGTTAGAACTTCCACAGTTACGACATGTTTTTCTAGGAGCATTAGGAACAGGCTTATAATCATTGTTTTTATTCACACCTTCCTTTCCATTCCTATTTTTCCTAGTTGACTGTACCTTGTTTATATTCTTAACATCTTTCAGCTTATGCTTAAGCTGCTTCTTTGTCATTAAGCCTACGTTAACTTCAGTTGTCTTTTCCCGTTTTAGTTTGTCAGAAGTTAATTCCTCTTTAACTTCTGATTTCTCAGTATCAGACTTCACAGCTACAAACTTAACAGGTTTTAACTTTGGCTTTTGTTTAACAACTATAGGCTTAATTTCTACAGTTCCTTTATCATTCTTATCATCTCCATATCCTAAGCCCTCTTTCCAGTTTCCACTACTTAACAAATTCTGAGTTGTTCTGCCAGTGTTAGTCCAAGTCCTGATAATCTCTTTTTCCTTTTCTAACTCAGTTTTTAGAGATTCATTCATTTTAAGTACTTCATCCCTAACATAGAAAGCATCATCTCTATCTTTCTGAGTTTGATGGAACATGACTAACTCTTCTTCTAAATAATCATTTCTCTTTTTACAAGCAAGATTTTCAGAAGTTAATCTTTAACATGTTAAAGTTTGATATCTATAACTAATGAACATGGTTTTAAGATATCTTCTCAACTCATTAATATCATCAGTATGAAAGGCATAAGTAGTTTGAGGTACCTTTAACTCAGCAGCTTCAAAACTGCTATCAGCATTTGCCATCAAGGCATAGTTCACCTCACTTTCAGAATCTGAAGTGTCTGTCCAGCTTTTCTTCTTTGTGACAAGAGCCTTGCCTTTGTCACTCTTCACTTTCTTGCAATCAGGAGATATGTGGCCTTTTTCACCACAGTTGTAGCATTTGACATTTGTGTAATCTCCTCTGTCAGACTTCCCTCCTTTGCCTTCAGATTTTCTGAAACTCTTCTTATCAAAACTTGCACCTTTGCTGGAAAACTTATTTCCCTTCCTGAACTTTCTGTATGCAATCCTTGTGATTCCTTTCACCATAAGAGCATACAGCTTCATCATCTCTTCATCAGCATCCATCTCAGGCAAGCTTTCAGTTTCTCGGTCATCATCACTATCAGAACTTGATGACTCAGTATCAGACTTTGTGATGAGCGCATTTCCCTTGCCTTTCCTTGAGGTAGCTGCCTTGGGGGATTCTTCCTCAGCCTTAAGAGCAACTGTCCTTGACTTTCCTCCTTTCCTCTTGCTTCTTTGTTCCATCTCAAGTTCATGAGTCTTGAGCATCCCATAAATTTCATCAAGTATTGTTTCTTCAAGATTATAGTTGTATCTTATAATAGTGGCCTTTAAATCCCAACTTTCGGGAAGAGCTAACATGAATTTAAGGTTTGAATCTTCAAGATCATACTCCTTATCAACGAGTGATAAATCATTCAAGAGTTTGACGAATCTGTCATATAGATCAGTCAATGACTCATTAGGCTTTGAGTCAAAGTGTTCATACTCTTGAGTGAGTATAGTCTTCATGTTCTTCTTAATCGAATCAGTTCCCTGGCATCTTGTCTCCAAGGCATCCCATATCTCCTTTGCAGTCTTGCAGTTAATTACCCTGTTTGACATTACATGATCAATGGCACTATGCAGCAAGTGTCGTACCTTAGCATCCTTAGCAATTGAAGCGATATCTTCAACAGTGTAATCACTCTTCTCCTTTGGTACAGACTTTGCTGCTTCACCTGCAACTACAACAGCGAGTTTTGTTGGCTTGTGAGGTCCTTCATTGATTCTATCAAGATATTCTGGATCTGTAGCTTCCAGAAACATAGTCATCCTCACCTTCCATATGGGATATTTAGATGGTTTCAGTATGGGAATTCTAATAGCCTCATATCGACTATGGATTTGAGTCTTTGGAGGTTCTTCAGTTTTGGTGGGCTTGGTTGGAGTTTCTGCTTCAGACATGATTGTTTTTGGATCTTAAACTGTTTGTGTGTTAACAGATAGGCTCTGATACCACTTGTTAGGTCACACACACTGTGGAAGGGGGTTGAATACAGTGTATAGCACAATCAAATCGAATTCAAAGAACACAAGTAACAGAAAACAAACTTTAGTAAACTCTGTTACAATGTAGAACTGTCATCTCTCAGTGATGAACAAAATATCACGAGAGCTGCTAGGGTTACAATGAATAATATTCTCGATAACGATAACACTTATAGTGTAAACCCTATGTATGTGTTTATATATTACACAGTTACAAGATAATCTCTAATTGATATGGAATATAATTCTGCTTCCTAAAATATATCAATCATATATCTTTTCTTCCAAGTATTCCATTCTTCATAGAATTCCTTCTTCATGCATATCCCCTCTTACGTTTGTCTTAATCTTCTTTCCTTTCAATCAGCCGCCTTCCTTATCTGAAAGTTTCCTTTAAGTCCTGATATTATCTCCTGATAAATATCTCCTGAACCTTAAGTACTGATAACTTAAGTTCTGACTTCAGTATAAGTGCTGATTTCAGTTAAGTACTGATTTGTCCTGTTTAAGTAAGATCTGAAAACTAAACACAAATCATATTAGACATGACATTATCAAATATATCTAACATATTATTTGTCAAATTTGTATATCACATCAAATTCTTGTCAAATTATTATTTAATCATAAGAAATAATTATATTTATCTTTTTAATACTCTAAAGTAACACTTATTCATAAATGTTGCAAACTTGAACACTTTTTAGCTAATATAATATCACATTTTTTCCTAAGCTAACACTAAAAATACAATGTTGTAGTAGGCCATGAGTAGCATACCTATGGTAACATATTGGGGTAACATTAATTTGGAGGTCGTTACGATAGGTCATATTTGGTGTAGTGTTTTCAACCAGTATTTAACTGACTCAATCTCTATCAAAACAAGTGTCTAGCCAAATTCGCCTTTTGTTTTTTTTCTTTTTTTAAATTGACCGTGCAATGTCCGTTTTCTTACGCTTTCTATGTTACCCATGTAACGAGCTTTGGATCAATGACCCCAAACCAGATGGTCATAGGGCATTAGGTGTTGAGACACCCCTAAAGACTTAATTACTCGAGTAACAAAGGCCACACACAAGACTAGTCAATTTACTACTTACAACCATTTTTTTAGAAAAGACATGATTCGACATTGTTCTAACATGTGAGTTCTCTCTCACGTATCAAAAACTATCTCACTCATCTTCCCAAAAAAGACCTTGTGAATAGTGTGCGGCATCTCGGAATTCAAGAAAAAACCTCAGTGTGACGCAAGTTTATGAAGATCACTATGCTTAATAAAATTCAAATCGTCTATAGGCACTATATATAATATATTTTTGAAAAAACGTCAACACCAACTAGTAACTAAGGTCAAGAGAAGACAACCTATTTAACTTCCTATTTTTTTTAAATTTTTGCTTTTCAACATTTTTTTTCATTTTCATTTTTTTTGTTTTTTGTTTTTCTAAATGAACAAAATAACAAGATCAAAGCTACGCACAACTAACTCCCCCCCATATCAAAAATCTACATTGTCCTCAATGTAAAAGAAAAGGATTCACAAAAGATATAAAGGTGTACCATTCTTCCACCATGGTGAAGGAGGAGAAAAATTGGAGGTCACTAATAATCCTATTAACAAAAAGGTGAATATACAAGGCAAAACATACATAGTATACATGTCTCCCCCATATCAGGACTTAGCACATTACTAATTCGGGAAGACTCATTACCAAACCAATCCTACTCATAACTAGATGGATCAACAAGATCCACCCACTCCTCATCTTCTAATGATGGATACTCAAGAAATGATTTGAGCCTATGACCATTGACTTTAAACACACATGCATCTTTGGGATCTTGGATATCCACGACTCCATGGGAATATAATTTGTGAACAAAGTAAGGACCATCCCACATAGATTTAGTTTGGCTGGAAAAAGGTGAATGACCTTTTCCCTACAATGAAAATTTTGGGTCTGAATTTCTTATCATGAAACTTCTGAAGGGTTTTTAGCACATAAACGCAGCGAAAACGTAAACTTAAATCTTAAAAAAAAATGAAACCCTCTGCAGGATCCATGCGAAAAATAATATTTAATTCGTAGTTCAGTATGTTTACCTTAAGAAGCTTTACATTAATGGAAAGATGGAGGTCTTTAATAGCGATCCAAGAACCACGAGCGGAGATCCTTAGAAGCTGCTCCTCAAGTGTGAAGCACTCCACCGGTATCCACCAAGAAAACGATGTAATGGAGAAGGAGGAGGTGGAGAGAATTAGGGTTTTGTAAAAATTTTTAGGTTTAGGCAAAAATAGGGTTTATAATAGTCTATTTATAGGCAAAATTTTCAGCTGAAAATTTTACCATAAAATATTATTATTATTAACCCTTTATTATTCTCATTAATAATTAAAACACCTTTTAATTATTAATCCTTTTTTCTAAACACTTTAGAAATAATTCTCTCTCTTGATTTAATTTCCAAAAATTAAATTCTTAATTAATAATATTAAGAACCTTTTCTTAATTAATTTATAATCAATTAAATCTCATTTAATCAATTATTAAATTTACCAATTAATTATTTATTTCATAAATAAATAATTATCAGCCATTATTAATTAATTTCTCCACCATTAAATCATTCTTTTTTATGGTGTGACCCTGTAGGTTCAATATTAAGCCGGTAGTAGAAATAAACAATAATAAAACTATTTTATCATTATTTATATAAATTCTCTAATTCATTAAATATGATTAATTAATTAATCATATTTATTCTACATCGTGAGGGATACTTCTCAGCATATCGCGACTATCCGGATAATACGAATTCACTGCTTAGAATACCAAGAACCTATTCAGTGAGTAGTTACCGTACAATTAATTCCTTCTACCCTGCAATGTCACGATTAAATTTAAGGCATGGAACTTGTGTCAAGCCTATCTTATTTAATCACTTGCTTTCCCATTCACTATGCTTAGTTCTATTTAATGTAAATTAGAAACTCCTTTCTAATTTCATTCACTCTGGCCAGAGATTCCTGAACTAACATAAGTGGATCAGCATTGAACATTCTCTTCCTTCACTGGAAGGGGTAGATCCTTTATTGATCATACACTATCTTCGTGTAAAAATTCCTATACCCAGTAGAGCCCTTATAATTGTCCCTTGAGACTAAAAACTAAAATAAAGCATAGTTTAGTGTACACAAGATGACTATGATGACCTCAAGTCTAAGGATACTTGTACAACTATCACTATATGAACAACTGCTGATACGTGAGTGAACTCCATCAGTTGTTAGCTGTGTGAGTCATGTTCAGTGAATTTATTCTATAATAAGCACCTACATACTAGCTATAGTGTCACCACACAAATTTCTATGAGAACAGACATCCTTCATAATGAAGTAAGCAGAGTATGTACCGATCTTACGGATTATTAATTACCAGTTAGTAATCATACGGCCAGGAACTATTTAAATTTAGAGTTATCATCTTTTAGATCTCATTATTATGATCTCATCACAATCCATAAAAAGCTTTACTCTAAACTGTGGTATATCTTATTTAAACATTTAAATAGATAGAGCCCACAATAAAAACAAAACAAGTCTTTTATTAATATCAATGAAATCAAAACAGATTACATAAAAGTTATTCCTAAATCCTCATACATGATTGGACTTAGGATATATCTCTTTCAATCTCCCACTTGTACTAAAGCCAATCACTCTGGTATCTAATACCCATCTTGTCTTTATGACGATCAAAGTGACTTTGAGAAAGTGGCTTTGTGAGTGGGTTTGCTACGTTGTTATGTGTGTCAACTCTCTCGACGTTGACATCTCCTCTTTCAACAATCTCCCTAATCAGATGAAAGCACCGCAGGACATGTTTGGAATTTTTATGAGACCTAGGTTCCTTGGCTTGTGCTATTGCTGCGTTGTTATCACAATACAACACAATAGGCTCTTCAACGCTAGGAACAACTCCCAACTCAGAAACAAATTTCCTCATCCAAACGGCTTCTTTTGCAGCCTCACTTGCAGCTATATATTCTGCTTCCGCTGTGGAGTCAGCCGTTGTAGACTATTTGGAACTCTTCCAACTAATCGCACCACCATTCAGAGTAAACACGTACCCTGACATGGATTTGCTATCACTTTCTGATTGAAAACTAGAGTCAGTATAACCCTCTATTTTCAACTCAGATTCACCTTCAAAAAACAAGAAAAATGTCCTGAGTCCTTCGCAAGTACTTAAGGATGTTTTTCACTGCTTTCCAGTGGTCTTCACCTGGATTGGACTGATATCTACTCATCACACTAATTGAATAAGCAACATCAGACCTTGTACACAACATCACGTACATGATAGATCCCATTGCTGAAGCATAAGGAATCTTACTCATACGCTCTCTTTCCTCAGGTGTCTTAGGAGACATTTTTTCGGAAAGGGACACTCCATGGCTCATCGGTATGAGACCTCTTTTGGAGTTTTCCATGCTGAACCTTTTAAGCACTTTCTGGATGTATGTACCCTGGGTAAGACCTATCATTCTTCTAGATCTATCTCAATAGATCTTCATACCGAGAATGTAGGATGCTTCTCCCAAGTCATTCATGGTGAAGTTCTTTGATAGCCATACTTTGACTGATTGTAGCATCAGTATATCATTTCCTATAAGAAGTATGTCATCCACATACAATACAAGAAATGTAACCGCGCTCCCACTAACCTTCTTGTAGACACATGGTTCATCTATGTTTTTGATAAAACCAAACTCTTTGATTGTCTCATCAAAATGGATGTTCCATCTACGAGAAGCTTGCCTTAAACCATATATGGTTCGCAGCAGCTTACACACTAGGTGTTCATTTCCCTTGGAAAGAAAACCCTCTGGCTGTGTCATATACACTTCCTCCTCAAGTTCCCCATTGAGGAAGGCCGTTTTCATGTCCATTTGCCAGATCTCATAGTCGTAGTAAGCAGCAATCGCAAGCAAAATCCGAATTGATTTTAACAGGGCTACAGGTGAAAAAGTTTCATCAAAGTCAATCTCTTGCCTTTGTTTGAATCCTTTTTCCACGAGCCTGGCCTTATAGGTCTCCACCTGGCCATCTGCTCCAATCTTTCTCTTGTATACCTACTTGCACCCAATAGTCTTAACACCTTCAGGCAACTCAACCAGAGTCCATACTTGGTTGGTATACATAGATTCCATTTCGGATTTCATGGAACTATGCCATTTCTCTGAGTCAACACTACTCATATCCTCATTATAGGTCACAGGGTCGTCATCATCAATGATTGACAACTCATTGCAATTCTCAATGACAAGGCCATAATACCTCTCAGGTTGGCGAGACACTCTTTCTGTCCTACGAATGAGCTGTTCCACAGAAGGTTGTTCAATCTGAACAGGTGTTTCCACTTGATCCGTAGTAGTTTGTGCTTGAAGTTCATCAAGTTTAATTTTGATCCCACTATTTCCTTCAAGGATAAACTCCTTTTCCAAGAAGGTAGCATGTCTGGAGACAAACACCCGATGATCGGTGTAAAAGTAATACCCCAAAGTCTCTTTAGGATATCCCACAAAATTACATTTTACGGATCGAGATTCCAGCTTATCTGGGTCAACTTTCTTGACATAAGCTGGACATCCCCAAATCTTAACGTGTTTAAGACTCGATTTCCTTTCTTTCTATATCTCATATGATGTGTGAGGAACAGATTTGGAAGGCATCTTATTCAGTAAATATGCTGAGGTTTCTAATGCATAACCCCATAGGAATACTGGAAGATTCACATAGCTCATCATGGACCGAACCATATCTAACAAAGTTCAATTTCTCCTTTCAGATACCCCATTCAACTATGGAGTATATGGAGGAGTCCGGTAATGGCCTCAACCCCGGGTTAGGAGTTGACGTCACTAACAAAATGAAACTATAATTATAAGACAACTACTTACTTTATTTCAATATAAACAACTCTTCCACAAGACCTTTTCCAGGTTCAAGTATAACTTAGGTTACACACTTATTACAAACCATCTTATTAAAAACAACCTGCCATCTGTGACTATTATTCTACAGCAACTCACAGACCACACTTCCCAAACACAACCTAATCAGAGGAGCTCGACACAGGAGGAGTTGGAAACTGGCCCTTAGCAAAACAGCAACATCCCCTAAGCATCTGCAATGCGAAAATATACAAACACATTTGCAAGAGTGAGCGATCAACCGCTCAGCAGTACCACTATATGATTACTAACTAAAACGGTTTATAATAAATGATTGTAGGAACAGAAATTTCAACTTGATAGTAGAAAATAAGTAAAACAAGTGTAAATAGATAAAAACTGATAAATGTTGAAACTGGATCTTTAATAGCTAGCATGCTCTCTAAACATTTTATTAATAGTGTTGTATAAATAGCAGGGTTAAATTTAGCATGCTACTTCCAAATCATTCGTCCCATCGCAGGACCTATATGACTAATTGTTCCTTTACGGGAACCATAAAAATTGTCCTATCACAGGACCTATAAAACTTGTTCCTTTCCGGGAACCTCAAAATCGCTTGCTCAGATATAAAAGCATTGGATGATTCCTGGTGAGACAGCTGATCAGGCTATCATATGAAACTTGTTCCGGAACTCAGAGACTAGCTAGGTCTCTGTCACACTGGGCTGGTGGTTATAACAGGGTGCACAACCACTTCGCCTCTTACGCTAACTTCCAGGCCGTTACGGCCTTCTGCGCACACTCATCCAATTATCTGATCATTTTTATCCAGTTTTTCCAAATCACTTACCTATCTCTCGTCAAAACCATTATAACACAGCACATTTTCCCAAAACATTTTCGTTTTATTCAAAACTTAGAGATAGGTATTTTCAGAAGTTACTTTTCCCCCAAAACACAAGTTAGTAAAGCAATTTGAAACCCAGGGGATACGTAACTTAAATCAGTCTGTTTCACTATGAGAATAAAACAACATTATATTCATACATACTAAACCATAAAGATATGGTCAGGGGTACTTGCCTTAATACGCTTTAACAGTAATTTCTGACTGGCTTTGCACTGACCGGGATGCTAAGGATTTCAACTGGAACCTACAGGAACCAAAATACCCTAAATTAGACGTCCGAATAAGCTTGACTATCCTCGCTAACAATCTACCCATACGTTAACAAACCGGACTCGTAACATTCTCAATATAATAATACACGTATCAATTAGGGTTCACATCTTCAAAAAGCCGGTTCAGTGTTCATTTTCGTAATATAGGTATATTTGTCCTTTTACGAAATTAGGGTTATCGGTTTCACAAAGTATTCCATCGCAACACATAATCAGGTTTTGTACAAAATTGTTACATAAAATCGATCGATGTTCTGATAGCCATTGGGTACGACCTCGTATTCCCATAATATAATTTTTCGGAAATTGGAGAGCACCTCCTTTGATTATCGGCTAAC
Organism: Apium graveolens; assembly: GCF_009905375.1. NCBI lineage: Eukaryota > Viridiplantae > Streptophyta > Magnoliopsida > Apiales > Apiaceae > Apium > Apium graveolens. The sequence goes on along the minus strand of NC_133656.1, from coordinate 70,557,041 downwards.
TCGTCGAACGTCCCAACGTCAAATCAATCACAATCAGTTCAAACCAACACAATAAAATTCCCAAATTCACAAACACCAATTATTCGTTATTATCTGCATTTTATGTCTTAACTTGCATTTTATAACTTTATTCGAAATTTTCATTTTAAATTGTATTTTGTATTTTAAATTGTAGGACTCAGAAATGATTCATCACCGTCCACCGTCGGCTCGCCGATGCTCATTGCCGACGGCGGCAAAATCGCAGGTGCCCGGTAAATTCGGGTTTCCAACATCGATTTCACCGATATAACCTACGAATAATTAAATAGTTAACTTAATAATCATCAAAATTCTCATTCGAATTTTATATATAAAAATGATTCGAATAAATCAAATTATTCAGTCGATAACACAGCAGTAACAGGAGTAACAAAACAGGACAACCACGCGTACGGCCACGCGACGACACCACCATCTCGCCGGAAACCGGCGAAAGGCGGCGACTGTGGTGGAATAAACACGACCCTTGCACACAACACACACAAACACAAAACACACACAGTCACAATCGCACAAACATGCACACAATCTGCAGGGAAAGGAAGTGGGCAATACAGGGAACAACGCCGAGCACGCGCCACCTCTTCGCCGGAAAATAGCGAAGGGCGACGGCTGTGCAAAGAGAAACAAGCAACAACCATACACAGCAACGTCACACACACAATCGATACACACACGCATAATTAACACATACACAGACCACCTCGATGGAGGAAAGTCCGGCGGCGGCCGGAAAAAGGAAGACAGGAATCACAGGCGGCAATTACCGAACAAGAAGGGGGACACAGCGGTGGAACCACAGGAAACCAAGAGAGCAGAAAAGAAAGGACAGAGAGAAGGAGAGAATGAGAGAGATTTGTAGGGAGATTGAGAGACGAGAGCGAGAGATTGGAAAGGAAAGGGTCGGTTTATACCCGATTAACAATAACAGCCCCCCCTTTTCTTTTATTATTATTTTTTATTATAAAAACCTCGCAACAGAAACTCTATCTTACACGAAATTTAGTTTTTAACGAGTAAACGAAACAATACGCAGATGAAATTTATCCCAAAAAGAAAACCAAAATAATTCTAAAATTCTCAAAATATTCCAAACTTAATAAAATATGAATTTCAAATTTATTTATTTATTTATTATTTTATATTTTTTTCTAAAAATTCTAGAATTAATTACTGATTATACAATTAAACGAAATCAGAAAATCATTTAAAGGTAAATAATCAATTAAATATTGATTTCTCAATTTTAAAAAAAATTCCTAAAAATAATAAATAAAATTATGAAGCCATAAAAATGATTTTAGAGTTAAACCAAGTATTTATGGAAATAAATCCTGAATATAACCACTTTTAACCATAAAACAACTAACACAACGCCACAACTAATTACACAAACGATCCTCGAACACCAAATATCACACATAATTAATAAAATATTAACAGAAATAATATTCAACTATCAGATCCCATACACATAACTTATTTAATTATTTAATAATTACACAATTAAATATTACAGAAATCTACGAGTCGTTATATCCTTCCCCCCTTAAAAAGATTCTATCCTCAGAATCTGATCTAATTAAACAAATGAGGATGTTTGTCAAGCATATCTGACTCTAATTCCCAAGTGGACTCTTCCACTCGAGGATTTCGCCACAGTACTTTAACTATGGGAATAGACTTATTTCTAAGAACTCGCTCTTTACGATCTAGGAACTGGATCGGCCGTTCCTCGTAGGATAAATTTGGCTGAAGATCGATTGGTTCATATTCAATAACTTGATTTGAATCAGGGATATAACGCTTCAGCATGGACACATGGAATACATTGTGGATATGTTGTAATTGCGGTGGCAATGCCAATTCATAGGCAACCTTACCAACTTTCCTCAATATTTCAAAAGGTCCGATATATCTAGGACTTAACTTGCCTTTCTGTCCAAATCTAACCAATCCTTTCCAGGGCGACACTTTTAGCAATACCAACGATCCTATTTCCATCTCCACGTCTTTTTGATGAAGGTCTGCGTTCTTTTTCTGTCTATCTTGAGCTGCTTCTAACCTTTTTCGAATCAATATAATTGAATCCTTAGTCTGTTGAACCAATTCAGGGCCTAATAATTTCTTTTCTCCTACTTCATCCTAATAAAGAGGGGACCTACACTTACGTCCATACAGGGCTTCGTAGGGCGGCATTCCTATACTGGCATGATAACTGTTATTATAAGAAAACTCAATCAGCGGCAAGTGCTCGTCCCAATTTCCTTTAAAATCCAAAGCACAAACCCTTAACATGTCTTCTATCGTCTGAATGGTTCTTTCACTTTGACCATCTGTTTGGGGATGGTAGGCAGTACTCATTTTCAATTTAGTCCCTAAACATTCCTCGAATTTCATCCAAAATCTGGAATTAAATCTTGGATCTCGATCCGATACGATTGAAACAGGAACTCCATGCTTGGTAACAATTTCATCCAAATATAATTTAACTAGCCTGTCCAAAGAATACTTTTCATTGATCGGGAGAAAATGTGCAGACTTGGTCAATCTATCAATAATTACCCAAATTGCATCATGGTTCGATTTCATCTTTGGTAGTCCTACTACAAAATCCATCGCAATTTCTTCCCATTTCCACTGTGGAACATCCAACGGTTGTAACAATCCACTTGGTCTTTGATGTTCCGCCTTCACTGTCTGGCATACATGGCATTTGTTAACCCAACTTGCAATTTCCTTTTTCATTCCTGGCCACCAAAAGTGCATCTTCAAATCTTGATACATTTTAGTGCTTCCCGGGTGAATGGAAAACTTGGAATTATGAGCTTCCCGCAATATCGCATTCCTTAGTTCAGTTACATTGGGAATCCATATCCTCGAGGAAAACCTATACATACCCTTGCTATCCTTTTGTGTGCAGAGTTCTTCTCCAGTTAAACTATCTAACTCTCGATCCATCATTTCTTCCTGACACTTCTGGATCTTGTCCATCAATTCTGGCCGAAAAGTGATCTCATACAATTGTCCTTGATTTTCGTCTGTTACTCGAACCTCAATTTCCAGCTTCTCCAATTCTCTGGCGAGTTCCTCGGAAATTTTGATTGCATTCAATCTTTCCTTCCTGCTTAGGGCATCTGCCACTACGTTGGCCTTGCCTGGGTGGTAATTAATAGAACAATCGTAATCCTTAATCAGTTCTAGCCATCTCCGTTGTCGCATGTTTAGATCCTTCTGAGTGAATATATACTTTAAACTTTTATGATCTGTATAAATTTCGCATTTTTCTCCGTATAAGTAATGTCTCCACAGCTTCAACGCGAACACGATTGCGGCTAATTCCAAATCATGCACTGGATACTTTTGCTCATGAGGCTTTAACTGTCTGGAAGCGTAGACAATGACTTTATCATATTGCATTAATACACAACCCAAACCTTTCAAGGAAGCGTCACTATAGATAACGAAGTTTCCTGTCTCATCTGGCAATGCTAATACTGGAGTTGTTACTAACCTCTTTTTCAATTCTTGGAAGCTTTCCTCGCACTTCTCTGTCCAATTAAACTTCTCATTCTTCCGGGTCAACTTGGTCTGTAATAACCCCAATTTTTGGGAAATTTTGAAACCCTTATGAATAGTGTTTTTGCTGAATGAGAAAACTTTTCATGCCACACTATGTAGGGGTTCTGATATGGATATTCTGAGATTTTATTAGTACTTTATATGGGATATAAGTGTATGTAAAGATCGTCAGAATCCAAATCCGAACACTTTGATTTTTCCCGGAAATCCAATAGATACGGAAAGAATTGAGTATAAGGTAACAGGATAAAAGGATTTAAATTAAAGGATTATAATAGAGGATCATAAAAAGGAATATAATGTATTGAGAAAGGTTAAGGGAACCTAAGTAATAAGATCCCGGGTATGATCCCTCAAACGATAAACGAAAACGAAAGTTAAGCGAATCGTATAACAGATCAGCGGTCATTAGGCAAACAATTAGGAAGTTAATCAAAGGGATTAGAGAGGATGATGTCACCCAACCAATGAGAAGAGGACAAGGAGGGGAGGATGACATCATGAGGATGACACAAGCATGACATGGGAAGGAAGGAGATGTGGTGACTTTTTAACCACACAAAATCAAGGGCAACTAGGTAATTAACTAAATCAAACATAAAAACAAATCAACCAAGCCAAGCAAATTCATTCTTCATCAAAATCAAAAAGAAACCAAGGCTTTGTTCTTGAGAGCTCTCGGCTTTTTACTATTCAAAAGGCAAGAAATTTCAAAAATTCAAGATCCAAGCTTCCTAAATTGGTGAGTTAATTCCCTAATCATCTTCATGCTTAGTTAGGGCTATATCATGAGTTTAAGCCATCAATTCCTTCTCAATCTTCTTCATTTAATCAAAGAAGAAGACTATGAATAGTGTTTTCAAGTTTTTAACTTGAAATTTTTCTTGTTTTCCTTGAAGATCCAAGCATTCCTAAGACTTCTCAAAGCTTCTTAAGGCTTCCTAGCTCCTCCCACCACTTCAAGGAAGGTATATCATCTCCAAACCCTAGATTCCTATGTATTATAAGATGATTTTTATTAGTAGGGTGATATTGTAGCTTGATGTTGTGATTTAGAGTTTGGGATTTGAAATGGTAGTGAAATGGAATGGTAAATGTTGTTGTTTTGATTAAAAGAACTTAAGTATGGTTAAAGTTAAGCTTAGGCATAAGTATGAATGTTAAAATTGAATTGGTTGGGGTTGTTATGATGTGATAAGGATGGATGTTGGTTGTATGTTGGATTTGAGGTTGAATTGGGTTGGTTTTGAATGGTTTAAAATTGGGAAATCGCGTAAACATAGCCGTCGTAATGTCCGATTTTCTTTAGACTGTTTTTGTGCATAACATTAGGACCCGAGAACCCCCTGCTAGATTATGACCATTGCCATGTTTAGATAGCTCATGTTACGAGCTTCGTTTTGATATGTAGTTCGTTCGATTCCGATGCACGGTTTAGGAGAAACGACCGTTTCAAGTAACGGCGTTTCGCGAACGAAACTTTTCCCCTCGCCTTACTTTGAAACCTTGGTTAAGGACCTTAAATGACTAATTGGGGTAAGAAACATTTATGGTAAGTGTGTTAGGCAGTTGGTAAGACACTCGCGAAGGAATCGCCTTAAAACTCGTAATGATTAATTTATTAAAAATGGTGGAGCCGAGGGTACTCGAGTGACTTAAGAAAATCAGTAAGCGCAAAACAAGCGTTAGAGTCTAAGTTAGTTAAAGTATAGATTTACAAGTGACTTTGGTTTAATTCCAACTTACTTGTTGTTTATAGGTTACCAGACTCGTCCCGAGCCATTCGTAACCCCCAGTCGCTCAGGCAAGTTTTCTACCCGATATACTGTTGTTGTGATGTAAATATATGTATATGCATTATCTTGTGATAGTGCATGATTGTTATTAGCAAATTTTGCGATATATTGGAGCATGCTGATATGGTATATATGCATGTCTGTTTCGTAATCTGGTTATCTATCTGTTGATTTCAATGCTTATAGTTGCATAATACCTATGCTAGAAATAAGCAAGTAGTTGCGTATACCCTTAGTATAGGGGATAAAAGGTGAACATATTTCTAAACCGGGAGTCGATGTTCCCGAGTATATTATATATATATATATGGATATAGTTTTAAAACTATTGATCGAATAAGGTTTATTCGATACCTTTATTTTACTTAATTGAATATTTATTCGAATATTCATTCGAGGGCTTATGACTTCTTTATTTTATTAAATGAATATTATTATGAATATTCATTCGAGGGCTTATGACTCTTTATATTATTTATTGAATATTATTTCGAATATTATCCGAGGGTTTATGACTCAGTTCATATTATTATTGAATATTACTTGGATATTCATTTGAGGATGTATGACTCCTTTATTTTATGAATATTATTTATAGTATTCATTCGAGGTATTATGACTCCGCTTATTACTTAATAATATTCTTTATTGTAATAAAGAATAAGGTGTCGATAATCAAACTTATTTTTGATTATTCAAATAAAGATATTACTTTCGTATAAGTATATCTTTGATTATTTGCTATTCCTTCGAGTATAAGTTTTCCAACTTCTACCTCCATTATTCTTTATGGGAATATTATTTAAATAATAATATTCAGATATTTCTTTCATATTGGGACTGATTTATTTCATAAATCAGCATCACTCCAAACATTCTTAAAAATGTTTTCGAGTCTTCAAAATGAATTTAAAAGTTAGAGCGGATCCCAAAACTCATTTTTATATTTAAGATCTTCCTTTTTAAGGGGATTTAAATACTCGCTCAAAACCTGAGGGATCCGGCTCTGTGGTGTATTTTATATTCGCAACAAGGTTGTAGTTTTGGTAAATGAATTGATTACTTACCCAACGTTCGGGAAGTAAGTCCATCTATTGAGTCGGCATAAGCAACATGGGCTCAGTGGGCGTCCATGATAGTGTAAGTGGCTCAGTGGGAGTCCATCAAATGCATAAGTGGCTGAGTGGCAGTCCAGCATAAAGTCCTATTACGACCGGGGTGATGACCAGTGGGGAATTCGTCCATCTACTAGTAGAAAAGGTTACTTATGGGTATCTTTGCCTGATCAGCAAGATATCTGGTTTATGCCAAAATTCTTTTCCTTTCCAAATTTATTGGATATTGCAATTCTGTTCATACTTTACATGACAGAGGTTTTCAGGAAATGTATGGGAGATATATATGAATATATATATATATGAGAACTTAATGAAGTATGTCATAACTTCATTTCCTTTAATAATATTTTAAAGAGTTAATCTATTCAAATCTGGTCTTGTAGTCTCATCTATGTGATGAACTGTTGAAAGCTCATTATACTTTGAACAGTGGTAGTTCAAGTAGCTTTATAAATGATATAAGTGTAGTGAAGTATTTGGTAACTTCATCTTTTAAACTTATATCTAGTTAATAATTGTCTTATGAATGACAAAGATTTTCAGAAAAACGTTGAGACAAGGTTAGATATATGAGATCACCTTGCAATGATATTTTTTTATAAAGTTATACACTGGGGCTTTGTGTATATTATGCATGGAAGAGGACTTCCAAGATTTTGAAAAGTATATATGTATATATACTGAATATTTTGTGACTTCATCGCATTAAGATATCAAACTTGGTTCATTTCTTTTGACCAAGACTTTCATGAGTACTATGAGAAGGCTCATATACTATTAATCATTATACATATTATTTTGGTGGGCTTGCTGCTCACCCTTGCTTTTTCTTTCATCACACAACAACAGATAAAAAAGATGAACAGGACCAAGCTCCCGATTCGCAAGCGATTAGGAGACGTTCCGCAGTTTTCTAGAAGCATTGATGCCGCCGTAGCTGAGGTAGGAACTACCAATAGGCTAGGCTTTCAACTTCTGATGTACCAGATTTATGTATATTTATGAATTGTAATAATGGCAAAGAAATGTAAATTTATTCAGAAAACCTTTTAAGGTGTATTGGCAGATAATTGTGGAATAAAATGACTTACGGTTATTTTTTTTGGATGTTCATCTCTGAGACTATAACGTGTGGTGTGTGTTTATTGTGGGGTCACAGTACAGAGTAGTTGAGTAATTATTAAGATTGGGTGTTATTAAGGGAAATGGAACTCGTGACAACCCGGATCCCCGACCCCGGATTTGGGGGTGTTACATGGTCAATGGAGTTGCAATCTTGGCGAAATCCTTTACAAATCTTCGATAATAACCTGCTAACCCAAGAAAGCTTCTGACTTCTGTTGGAGTCTTTGGTTGTTCCCACTTGGATACAGCTTCAATCTTTACGGGATCCACTTTAATGCCATCTTTTCTTACTACGTGACCTAAGAATTGAACTTCCTCCAACCAAAATTCGCACTTCGAAAACTTTGCGTACAACTGCTTCTCTCTTAGCCTTTGCAGGGAAATCTTCAAATGATTAGCATGATCTTCTCTAGTCTTCGAATAAATGAGGATGTCATCAATAAATACAATCACAAACTTATCCAAATATTCTTTATACACCCGATTCATTAAATCCATGAAGGCAGCTGGTGCATTGGTCAATCCAAACAACATTACTAAGAACTCATAATGTCCATATCGGGTCCTGAATGCAGTCTTTGGTATGTCTTCAGGCTTAATCTTTAACTGATGGTAGCCTGATCTCAAGTCAATCTTCGAGAAATAACACGCTCCATGAAGTTGGTCAAACAGGTCATCTATCCTTGGCAGGGGATACTTGTTTTTAATGGTTAACTTGTTTAATTCCCGATAATCAATACACAATCTCATACTTCCATCCTTCTTCTTTACGAATAACACTGGAGCACCCCACGGGGATACACTTGGCCTAATCACGCCTTTGTCCAATAATTCCTGGAGTTGCTTAGCTAGTTCTTTCATTTCCACTGGAGCCATACGATAAGGAGCCTTTGAAACTGGTTCTGCTCCGGGAACTAAGTCTATGGAAAACTCAATTTCACGATTTGGGGGCAATCCGGGCAATTCATCTGGAAAAATGTCTGGGAATTCCCTTACTATGGGAATCTTGTCCAAGTCAAGTACTCCTTTCTCCATATCTATTACATGTGCTAAGTAAGCTTCGCATCCTTGTCTTAACAATCTCTTTGTCTGGAATATCGAGAGAAATTTCTTTTCCTGCCTTTGTCCTTGATAAGTCACCTTAATATTATCCTCAATAACCATCAAAATTTTCTTCTTCTTACAATCAATGTTAGCCTTATTCTGGGACAACCAATCCATTCCTAAAATCACGTCAAACTCTCCTAGCTCGAAGGGTATCAGATCAACTGAAAAAGAGTATCCGTGGATTTCCAATTGACACTTAGGGAAAAACTGACTCACTGATACTCTATCCTGATTGGCTACTTCTATAGTCAAAGGTTCAACCAAATCTTCTAACATTAAGTCCATTTTAACCACACAATTCTTTGATATAAAAGACTTAGATGCTCCTGAATCAAATAAAACTTTAACAGGTACGTAGTTGAGAGAGAGCGTACCTGCCACTACGTCTGAGTCCTGAGCATTGGACCTTTTTGTCATTTTGAAAGTTCTGGCTTTAGCTGTGCTGGATGCCGGTCCTTGAGATGCAGTACCTTGAGTAGCTGCCTTACAATACCGAGCAACATGTCCCACATTCCCACAGTTGTAGCAAGTAACTGCGGGTTTCTCTATATTACATTCAGATGCGTAATGACCCTTTTGATGACATTTGAAGCACTGAACATCCCTTTTGCACGGGCCACTATGTCTCTTCCCACATACCTTACAATCTCTTACGAAATTTGATGACTGAGCTGGAGTGGAGGCAACTGAGGTGGTAGCAGGCCTAGCCTGAGAAAAATTCAGTCTTCTAAATCTTTTATTTCTATTCTGGCCAAACCTCTTCTGAAACCTCTGACCGGATCCCCCTGGATTCGTTTCACCAGTGATGCTTTCAGATTTCCGCTTCTTATCGCCCTTTTCCTTGGCAGCCAACTTCTGGTCACTTTCAATTACCAGCGCGGCCTGAACTACGGAGGGATATGTCTTGAGCTGCAAGGCTACAACCCCACTGCGAATTTCTGGCTTCAGTCCCTGCTGGAACCTCTTTGCTTTCTGAGCTTCAGTATTCACATACACAGGCACCAATCGGGCCAATTCCGTAAACTTTGCCTCATACTCGGCCACACTCTTTTCATCCTGCTTCAATTCCAAAAACTCAACTTCTAATTGGTTCTGCAAACAGTCCAAAAAATATTTTTCCAAGAACAACTCTATAAACCTGGCCCACAAGACAGGGCCTTCTCCTTCCACGGTACGGGTGGATTCCCACCAATAATTCGCTTCACCCTTGAGAAAATAGCTCGCATAGTCTGATCTAAGATTATCACTTACTTGCGTAAGGGTGAAAGCTTTCTCTATTTCCTTTAGCCAAATCCTAGCAGCAACTGGGTCCACCTCGCCCTTAAATTCTGGAGGCTTTACCGACTGAAAAGATTTAAAACTCACAGTTTGGTTCACTTCTCTTTGCTGAGGTTGCTGCTGAAGCTGCAGCTGTTGTTGTTGAATTTGTTGTTGCTGCTGCTGTATGAACTGCTGCTGTTGTTGCTGTTGTTGTAGAAATAGCTGTTGCTGCTGAAATTGTTCTTGCTGCTGAGCCATTTGATTAGACTGTTGGCGCAGCAAATCTAGCAACTCACCCATAACTGGGCCCCCTTCAGAAGCTCTGCTAGAGGAATTTGGTGGGATATTCTTCTTGGGCGGCATTCTCCTGAAATATAGCAAATGATTTTAGTTTAAAAGAATTGCCCCCGGGTAGCAACATTTTCATGTGCCAAGAGAATACTGCCGCAATAAAATATTCCCACCCTCATTGAGTTGGGGTCCGACTGTAATGAGTGGCTAGATTTAACAAAATCAGCAACAATTGCAACAATAAAATAACAACAGTAATAACAACACGACACTAGCAGCATGCAACACCACCTATAATATAACACTAACTAAATTCACATGGTCGAACTCGTTCTCGTGGAAAACTATCTAGGAATCCTTATTGGCTACTACCAATGGTACATATACCAGGGAAAACACACTAAAGATTAGGGCAGTTCCAAAATCCTCAAAATATGCCAGGGTTACGCCTTCGAACCCTCAACTAGACTCTTAAACTTGCTCCTTTAGATGTGAGTTGCTGATTCACTCCCTATATACCAATATTACCCCTTTCCGACTCTACTCCTAACCTAAATCAGGGACTCAAACCTGTAGCTCTGATACCAACCTGTAACGGCCTCAACCCCGGGTTAGGAGTTGACGTCACTAACAAAATGAAACTATAATTATAAGACAACTACTTACTTTATTTCAATATAAACAACTCTTCCACAAGACCTTTTCCAGGTTCAAGTATAACTTAGGTTACACACTTATTACAAACCATCTTATTAAAAACAACCTGCCATCTATGACTATTATTCTACAGCAACTCACAGACCACACTTCCCAAACACAACCTAATCAGAGGAGCTCGACACAGGAGGAGTTGGAAACTGGCCCTTAGCAAAACAGCAACATCCCCTAAGCATCTGCAATGCGAAAATATACAAACACATTTGCAAGAGTGAGCGATCAACCGCTCAGCAGTACCACTATATGATTACTAACTAAAACAGTTTATAATAAATAATTGTAGGAACAAAAATTTCAACTTGATAATAGAAAATAAGTAAAACAAGTGTAAATAGATAAAAACTGATAAACTGTTGAAACTGGATCTTTAATAGCTAGCATGCTCTCTAAACATTTTATTAATAGTGTTGTATAAATAGCAGGGTTAAATTTAGCATGCTACTTCCAAATCATTCGTCCCATCGCAGGACCTATATGACTAATTGTTCCTTTACGGGAACCATAAAAATTGTCCTATCACAGGACCTATAAAACTTGTTCCTTTTCGGGAACCTCAAAAACGTTTGCTCAGATATAAAAGCATTGGATGATTCCTAGTGAGACAGCTGATCAGGCTATCATATGAAACTTGTTCCGGAACTCAGAGACTAGCTAGGTCTCTGTCACGCTGGGCTGGTGGTTATAATAGGGTGCGCAACCACTTCGCCTCTTACGCTAACTTCCAGGCCGTTACGGCCTTCTGCGCACACTCATCCAATTATCTGATCATTTTTATCCAGTTTTTCCAAATCACTTACCTATCTCTCGTCAAAACCATTATAACACAGCACATTTTCCCAAAACATTTTCGTTTTATTCAAAACTTAGAGATAGGTATTTTCAGAAGTTACTTTTCCCCCAAAACACAAGTTAGTAAAACAATTTGAAACCCAGGGGATACGTAACTTAAATCAGTCTGTTTTACTATGAGAATAAAACAACATTATATTCATACATACTGAACCATAAAGATATGGTCAGGGGTACTTGCCTTAATACGCTTTAACACTAATTTCTGACTGGCTTTGCACTGACCGGGATGCTAAGGATTTCAACTGGAACCTACAGGAACCAAAATACCCTAAATTAGACGTCCGAATAAGCTTGACTATCCTCGCTAACAATCTACCCATACGTTAACAAACCGGACTCGTAACATTCTCAATATAATAATACACGTATCAATTAGGGTTCACATCTTCAAAAGCCGGTTCAGTGTTTGTTTTCGTAATATAGGTATATTTGTCCTTTTACGAAATTAGGGTTATCAGTTTCGCAAAGTATTCCATCGCAACACATAATCAGGTTTTGTACAAAATTGTTATATATAATCGATCGACGTTCCGATAGCCATTGGGTACGGCTTCGTATTCCCATAATATAATTTTTTCGGAAATCGGACAGCACCTCTTTTGATTATCGGCTAACTCGTCGAACGTCCCGACGTCAAATCAATCACAATCAATTCAAACCAACACAATAAAATTCCCAAATTCACAAACACCAATTATTCGTTATTATCTGCATTTTATGTCTTAACTCGCATTTTATAACTTTATTCGAAATTTTCATTTTAAATCGTATTTTCTATTTTAAATTGTAGGACTCATAAATGATTCATCACCGTCCACCGTCGGCTCGCCGATGCTCATTGCCGACGGCGGCAAAATCGCAGGTGCCCGGTAAATTCGGGTTTCCAACATCGATTTCATCGATATAACCTTCGAATAATTAAATAGTTAACTTAATAATCATCAAAATTCTCATTCGAATTTTATATATAAAAATGATTCGAATAAATTAAATTATTCAGTCGATAACACAGCAGTAACAGGAGTAACAAAACAGGACAACCACGCGTACGGCCACGCGACGACACCACCATCTCGCCGGAAACCGGCGAAAGGCGGCGACTGCGGTGGAATAAACACGGCCCTTGCACACAACACACACAAACACAAAACACACACAGTCACAATCGCACAAACATGCACACAATCTGCAGGGAAAGGAAGTGGGCAATACAGGGAACAACGCCGAGCACGCGCCACCTCTTCGCCGGAAAATAGCGAAGGGCGGCGGCTGTGCAAAGAGAAACAAGCAACAACCATACACAGCAACGTCACACACACAATCGATACACACACGCATAATTAACACATACACAGACCACCTCGATGGAGGAAAGTCCGGCGGCGGCCGGAAAAAGGAAGACAGGAATCACAGGCGGCAATTACCCAACAAGAAGGGGGACACAGCGGTGGAACCACAGGAAACCAAGAGAGCAGAAAAGAAAGGACAGAGAGAAGGAGAGAATGAGAGAGATTTGTAGGGAGATTGAGAGACGAGAGCGAGAGATTGGAAAGGAAAGGGTCGGTTTATACCCGATTAACAATAACAGCCCCCCCTTTTCTTTTATTATTATTTTTTATTATAAAAACCTCGCAACAGAAACTCTATCTTACCCGAAATTTAGTTTTTAACGAGTAAACGAAACAATACGCAGATGAAATTTATCCCAAAAAGAAAACCAAAATAATTCTAAAATTCTCAAAATATTCCAAACTTAATAAAATATGAATTTCAAATTTATTTATTTATTTATTATTTTATATTTTTTTTAAGAATTCTAGAATTAATTACTGATTATACAATTAAACGAAATCAGAAAATCATTTAAAGGTAAATAATCAATTAAATATTGATTTCTCAATTTTAAAAAAAATTCCTAAAAATAATAAATAAAATTATGAAGCCATAAAAATGATTTTAGAGTTAAACCAAGTATTTATGGAAATAAATCCTGAATATAACCACTTTTAACCATAAAATAACTAACACAACGCCACAACTAATTACACAAACGATCCTCGAACACCAAATATCACACATAATTAATAAAATATTAACAGAAATAATATTCAACTAACAGATCCCATACACATAATTTATTTAATTATTTAATAATTACACGATTAAATATTACAGAAATCTACGAGTCGTTATAAGTCCACCGGGAGACTATACCATTTTCTTTGAGATAATCTAGAAACTCTCCATTCAAGTATTCACCACCTCGATCTGATCGAAGAGTTATAATACTGTGTTTGGTTTGTTTCTCTACTTCATGTTTGTATTCTTTGAACTTTTCAAAGGCTTCAGACTTGTGTTTCATCAAATACACATATCTGAATCTAGATCTATCATCTATGGAAGTAATGAAGTATGAAAATCCACCCATGGCTTGCGTAGACATTGGTCCACATACATTTGTGTGTACCAATCCTAGCAAATCTGCAGCCCTCTCTCCATGTCCACTAAGTGGAGATTTGGTCATTTTACCCAATAGACAAGACTCGCATATAGAATATGATTCAAAATCAAGGGGGTCAAGTAACCTTTCCTTATGCAATGTCCGCAGTCTATTTTCACTAATATGACCTAGCCTACAATGCCATAAATAGGTCAGATTTTCATCATCTCATTTTCTTTTATTAGTTTGTTCAATCTGAAGTAAATCATGCTCCACGTCACATACATACAGACCATTATTTATAATATTACGTCCATAAAGAACATTATCTCTAAGGATAGAACATTCATTATTCTTAATAATAAATGAAAAACCATCCAAATCCAACATAGGGATATAAATAATATTCCTCACAATAGAGCGAACGTAATAACAATTATTCAGAATAATAGTCTTGTCCGTAGGCATATGTAAACTAAATGATCCTACAGATATGGCCTCAACCCTTGCTCCATTGCCCATAAGTAGAATCACCTCATCTTTTTCAAGAGTCCTACTTCCCTTTAGTCCTTGCAACAAATTGCAAATATGAGAACCACAGGCGGTATCTAATACCCAAGTAGAAATTTAACCTAGTGACATATTAACTTCGATCATGAACATGCCTGAATCAGAAGCGATAGTCTTACTACCCTTCTTCTTCTTCAATTCTGCAAGGTAAACCTTGCAGTTCCTCTTCCAGTGCCCCAACTTGTTACAGTGAAAAAAAATAGCTAAATTAGGACCAGTCAACTTGTGAGCATCTAGTATGCTTCGGAGTGATAGTGCAGAAGACATGACGAATATAGTAAATCTGTAAATGATAAACACATAACAACACTTAGCAAATATTCAATTTCATTTCAAAACACTATATGAATCGGGTCTTTATTCATAAGTGTCTCCCACAAGTTTATCTAATTTATTCAACCCCCTAAGTGAAAATTAAGCATTCATAATGCTAGTGGGAATAGGGATCCTACATTCCATCACACAACCTCGGCTGTGGCACGAAACATCATGTGATGTTCAATAGGCAGACAACTCTTGTCAATTACATCTTATGTTATTCCCTAATATAACTTTAGCCTCTTGAATAATTGAGTCATGGCTGTGGCACGACAAACTCAATATTCTAAGTCAAGTCTAACCCAACATTTCGTACAATTAAATCAGTCTCCAACGGCCCACGGCTGTGGCACGTACCGACCTTTAGATTCTAATTCAATATACACATCTCTATGTAATAGACAAGTATTTCTTATTTCGAAATCAAAGCCCTCGGCTGTAGCACGAAACGACAATGATTCAAAAATAAGAACTACTTTCTACCATGTTGGAAGGCTTTGACCGACACAAGCCCGTTGTGTCATTGGCCAATTACTACTTGATATTATTTAATTTTAGAGGGATTATATTACGTTACAATCATAATCATATTATAAAGAGATTCTTCCTTTTAAATTAAATATTTCAAATCAATAATCGATAATCAGATGATTCCCAAATCGGGTGGAGCATTGTCAAGAGGCGTCACTTAATAACCCTTTCTTACAGATAGAAATCTGTTATTGACAGAATCATCCTTTCTCTCAATATTGAAAATTCATATTCAATTACGTATTTCATAAACACAAGGATCTCATGATCGTATTCATAATATTTATATTAAGGTCATGAAATAATTTCACTATACTAGATTGTATAACAAATGCCTTATGTCAATTAAGTTCACCTAAATCTATCATCGCATGGTAAACATAGGCATATATCTCATATATAAAATTAAATAAACAAGTAAATGTAAAGTGCAATAAAGTAAATGTGTTCGGTTATGGCCCCCGCCCATCCTATGTGATCTTTATCAAGCTCATGATAAAGATCAAGGTCAATCTAATATGGTGATGGAAATAAATACAACTACTTATTACATAAGTATTCTTCTTTGTATCACCTCCATTGGATAGCCTTCTTGAGTCTTTAATTACATTACATGATTGAAAGTAAAACTAATCTAATGAACTTACAAGAATAACTCGAGTTACATTCGAGTTTTATGATTACAAAGATTGACGACATGCAAGTCGTATTTAAAACCAAAACCAAAACCATTACACTAAGGTCGAAAGGCCATAACCATCCACCATGCTCATACAACACATAAAAGCATGTTAAAACACATAATCTGATCTTAACATATCATATTATCCATGATCTAATCATAAAACAAAATATGACAAAAATCAGAATCATAATCAGAAAAACAAGAATCACTATTTACGGGCATAAACGACGTCAAACGCCTTACAGACAAGTCGTTGATAGCTTTAGCTATTAGTTTTGTTCAGACGCTCGTTTACCTATAGAATAGGGTATTCGTTTGCGTAAATCGGACACGAGACCCAGATTTCAGCAAATCTGCAGCAGCCAATTCAGAATCCGTATCTAATATGATTCTCATAATTAGAACAAACATAAATCATGTATATATCAGTATATATACAGATTATATAATCATCTTATGATTATACAACTCACATGAATATCATATATTCAAAACCATACATATATAAGCATATTATATCAACATCAAATCATGGCGAATCACGTACATGCTCATATATCGAAAACAGTTAAAACATATAAACGAATGAAAAACTTTTCGCAAGTAGCTCTGATGCCATTAAAGGGTTTTTAGCACATAAACGCAGCGAAAACGTAAACTTAAATCTTAAAAAAAAACGAAACCCTCCGCAGGATCCATGCGAAAAATAATATTTAATTTGTAGTTTAGTATGTTTACCATAAGAAGCTTTACATTAATGGAAAGATGGAGGACTTTAATAGCGATCCAAGAACCACGAGCGGAGATCCTTAGCAGCTGCTCCTCAAGTGTAAAGCACTCCACCGGTATCCACCAAGAAAACGATGTAATGGAGAAGGAGGAGGTGGAGAGAATTAGGGTTTTGTAAAAAAAATTTAGGTTTAGGCAAAAATAGGGTTTATAATAGTCTATTTATAGGCAAAATTTTCAGCTGAAAATTTTCCCATAAAATATTATTATTATTAACACTTTATTATTCTCATTAATAATTAAAACACCTTTTAATTATTAATCCTTTTTCTAAACACTTTAGAAATAATACTCTCTCTTGATTTGATTTCCAAAAATTAAATTCTTAATAAATAATATTAAGAACCTTTTCTGAATTAATTTATAATCAATTAAATCTCATTTAATCAATTATTAAATTTTCCAATTAATTATTTATTTCATAAATAAATAATTATCAGCCATTATTAATTAATTCCTCCACCATTAAATCATTCTCTTTTATGGTGTGACCCTGTAGGTTCAATATTAAGCCGGTAGTAGAAATAAATAATAATAAAACTATTTTATCATTATTTATATAAATTCTCTAATTCATTAAATATGATTAATTAATTAGTCATATTTATTCTACATCGTGAGGGATACTTCTCAGCATATCGCGACTATCCGGATAATACGAATTCACTGTTTAGAATACCAAGAACCTATTTAGTGAGTAGTTACCGTACAATTAATTCCTTCTACCCTGCAATATCACGATTAAATATAAGGAATGGAACTTGTGTCAAGCCTATCTTATTTAATCACTTGCTTTCCCATTCACTATGCTTAGTTCTATTTAATGTAAATTAGAAACTCCTTTCTAATTTCATTCACTCTGGCCAGAGATTCCTGAACTAACATAAGTGGATCAGCATTGAACATTCTCTTCCTTCACTGGAAGGGGTAGATCCTTTATTGATCATACACTATCTTCGTGTACAAATTCCTATATCCAGTAGAGCCCTTATAATTGTCCCTTGAGTCTAAGAACTAAACCAAAGCATAGCTCAGTGTACACAAGATGACTATGATGACCTCAAGTCTAAGTATACTTGTACAACTATCACTTAATGAACAACTGCTGACATGTGAGTGAACTCCATCAGTTGTTCAGCTGTGTGAGTCATGTTCAGTAAACTTATTCTATAATAAGCACCTACATACTAGCTATAGTGTCACCACACAAATGTCTATGAGAACATACATCCTTCAAAATAAAGCAAGCATAGTATGTACCGATCTTTGCGGATTATTAATTACCAGTTAGTAATCCTACGACCAGGAACTATTTAAGTTTAGAGTTATCATCTTTTAGGTTTCATTATTATGATCTCATCACAATCCATAAAAAGCTTTACTCTAAACTGTGGTATATCTTATTTAAACATTTAAATAGATACAACCCGCAATAAAAACAAAACAAGTCTTTTATTAATATCAATGAAATCAAAACAGATTACATAAAAGTTATTCCTAAATCCTCATACATGATTGGACTTAGGACATATCTCTTTCAAGTTTATGGTACAATCCTAAAAAATACGGGAACTTTCGTAAACATCATTTCTAAGTTCCTCTAAATCACTCAAATGGAGCATCCTTTGGGCCTTGACTTTATCAAAGTCAAAATTCAGTTCTTTAATGGCCCAAAGTGCCTTATGCTCTAACTCAACTGGAAAATGATATCCCTTCCCATATACCATTCGATAAGGTGAAATACCTAAATTATTCTTAAAGGCAGTTCATTATGCCCACAAGGCGTTGGGTAACCTTTTGGACCAATCCTTCCTATTAGGACTAACAATTTTCTCAAGAATAAGCTTAATTTGATGATTATACACTTCAACTTGGCCAGTAGTTTGAGGATGATAAGAGGTGGCCAAATGACGCTTTACTCCATATTTGAGAATGAGAGAAGCAAAATTTCTATTATCAAAGTGGGTACCCGTATCACTAATGATTGCACGAGGGGTCTCAAAGTGACTAAAGATATTATCTTTGAGAAAATTGACCACGACTTTGTGGTCATTAGTGTGTAGGATTGCCTCAATCCACTTCGAAACATAATCAACTGCTAGGAGGATATAAACGTTAACAAAGGATGATGGAAAGGGGCCCAGAAAATCTATACCCTAAATGTCAAATATGTCCACTCAAGAATGCTATTGAGTGGCATCTCATCCCTCTTAGAAATCTTGCCAACATGTTGGCATCTCTCACAACTCTTACAAACGATGTTGGCATATTTGTGAAGCGTTGGCCAATAAAAATTGCTTTCGAGAATTTTAGATGCGGCTTTTGAGAACTAAAATGGCCATCACCAGTCATGTCATGATAAAAAGAGAGAATAGTCCTATGTTCATGTTCGGGGACACAACGACAAATGATTTGGTCCGGACAATACTTAAAAAGGTAAGGATCATCCCAAAAATAATGATGGACACGAGAGGAAAACACGTTTTTCTCTACCTTGGTCCAATGATTAGGGATCTCTTTGGTGACAAGGCAGTTTACTATGTCGGCAAACCAAGGTTCATGGGACGAAATGTCTAAGAATTGTTCGTCTGAAAGAAATCGTTTATACAGTTTTCTGACACCGACAATCAGAGGAAAATATTTGAACATATCCAACCATACTACACAAGTTTACGTAAAACAAGTTTCATTCCATGCTGAAGTACGAGGAACAAAGAATGCCTCGGAGCATGCAGATATGAGGGAGAAAGCTCTAAGCTGAAGTGCGACAAGAGGGTTGCGATGATAACTTTATTGGTAACCATTGCCAATAAAGATCCTGAGTAGAGTATCACTAATGATTGCACGAGGATCTTAAAGTGACTAAAGATATTATCTTTGAGAAAATTGACCACGACTTTGTGGTCATTAGTGTGTAGGATTGCCTCAATCCACTTCGAAACATAATCAACTGCTAGGAGGATATAAACATTACCACAGGACGATGGAAAGGGGCCTAGAAAATCTATACCCTAAATGTCAAATATGTCCACTCAAGAATGCTATTGAGTGGCATCTCATCCCTCTTAGAAATCTTGCCAACATGTTGGCATCTCTCACAACTCTTACAAACGATGTTGGCATCTTTGTGAAGCGTTGGCCAATAAAAATTGCTTTCGAGAATTTTGGATGCCGCTTTCGAGAATTAAATGGCCATCACCAGTCATGTCATGATAAAAAGAGAGAATACTCCTATGTTCATGTTCGGGGACACAACGACGAATGATTTGGTCCGGACAATACTTAAAAATGTAAGGATCATCCCAAAAATAATGATGAACATGAGAGGAAAACATGTTTTTCTCTACCTTAGTCCAATGATTAGGGATCTCTTTGGTGACAAGGCAGTTTACTATGTCGGCAAACCAAGGTTCATGGGACGAAATGTCTAAGAATTGTTCGTCTGGAAAGAACTCATTTATACAGTTTTCTGACACTGACAATCAGAGGAAAATATATGAACATATCCAACCATACTACACAAGTTTACGTAAAACAAGTTTCATTCTATGTTGAGGTACGAGGAAGAAAGAATGTCTCGGAGCATGCAGATATGAGGGAGAAAGCTCTAAGCTGAAGTGCTGCAAGAGGGTTGTGATGATAACTTTATTGGTAACCATTGCCAATAAAGATCCTGAGTAGAGTATCACTAATGATTGCACGAGGGTCTCAAAGTGACTAAAGATATTATCTTTGAGAAAATTGACCACGACTTTGTGGTCATTAGTGTGTAGGATTGCCTCAATCCACTTTGAAACATAATCAACTGCTAGGAGGATATAAACATTACCAAAGGACGATGGAAAGGGGCCCAGAAAATCTATACCCTAAATGTCAAATATGTCCACTCAAGAATGCTATTGAGTGGCATCTCATCCCTCTTAGAAATCTTTCCAACATGTTGGCATCTCTCATAACTCTTACAAACAATGTTGGCATCTTTGTGAAGCGTTGGCCAATAAAAATTGCTTTCGAGAATTTTGGATGCGGTCTTTTGAAAACTAAAATGACCACCACCAGTCATGTCATGACAAAAAGAGAGAATACTCCTATGTTCATGTTCGGGGACACAACGACGAATGATTTGGTCCGGACAATACTTAAAAAGGTAAGGATCATCCCAAAAATAATGATGGACACGAAAGGAAAACACGTTTTTCTCTACCTTGATCCAATGATTAGGGATATCTTTGGTGACAAGGCAGTTTACTATGTCGACAAACCAAGGTTCGTGGGACGAAATGTCTAAGAGTTGTTCGTCTGGAAAGAACTCAATTATACAGTTATCATCAAATGGAGCATTAGATAATCGTGATAAATGATCTACAACATTCTCGGATCCCTTTTTTGTCCTTAATCTCTACATCAAATTCTTGGGGTAAGAGAATCCAAGATAGCTGATTTTCATCGGCGGCTCTATTCCAGACATAGTATAAGCAGCTAGATACAAATTATTAGCTAGCCTGACTAATAAAATTGTTAAACTCTCTAGATTATAAATTTTGCAGTACAGGTGTGCGTGTAAGTGTATTTTGTAACAAATTGACACGACGCCCATCCCAAGTAACAATAACACTACAAGAAAAGTAAAAAAGTAAGTGTACATTTCTACCATCATATTTGGTTAAAAATTATGGTATACGATTGGAGATAATATGAAGACCGACCACACAAACTGACTGATTTGAATGTCTACTTTTCTTGTAATGTAAAAAGTTTAAGTGTTTAACTAGATATTTAAAATTCGACAATTATCTGAGTTATGTTACATCAGCTGCATTATTAACACTGTAGCTAGTTGCTATAGATAAAATTAAGATGACAATATTAGGTCAAAACAACATATCATCACTCAGCAGATCGACTACTGGTTGTTATCTTTATTACTGAGTAATGAAATTCAAGTATTTCTTCTTGGATGTTCCAGAACTTGATCTGGAAAGCGAAACAGGTGCACAACCTGAACTTATTTATCAACGTTGTCAGTTGTTACATTTCCATACTTGATATCTTCTTTCCGAGTCCAATGTAGAGTTCAGTTTCCACATCCGAATTTTCGGTCTCGGTTGAGGGCGAGTATTCTTTGTCTTCGTTTGATTCTTGTGTTGGTTGAAGTTTACACTAACAAGTTCAAAATGATGATGATCAGGTATACACGTATTGCTTGATTACACTAACTAATACCAAAGTAAAGACATATTTCACTCAAAAGCTTTGAAAAGAAGTTCT
This sequence comes from Apium graveolens, assembly GCF_009905375.1. Taxonomy (NCBI): domain Eukaryota; kingdom Viridiplantae; phylum Streptophyta; class Magnoliopsida; order Apiales; family Apiaceae; genus Apium; species Apium graveolens. Next base: position 70,534,550 of record NC_133656.1, on the reverse strand, counting down.
AATATCTTAAGGTTATGAGGACTGGTTACTTAACATTGGCATTATCCAATTATCGTATTCCAAAGACCCCAGGCTTGTAAGAAATATATTGAATATACTGAATAAAGCCATTACGGAATTTCAGTGAGTGTTGCAAAGCTGTATGTATTAAGCTTTGTTGAGCTGTTCTGAAACCACAGCTCATTGCTACAGTACACATGACATCTACAGCTCTACATCTGTATCAGTTTGTACATGTTGAACACACAGTACACAGTTCATTAATTCTATTTTTCCAAGGATCAGTTTACGCATACATAGAGACAACCATACAGCTGCATTCTCCAGTTAAAGACTAGAAAGAATCTTCATGTGGTCTTTATTGCTCGAATAATGGTACTCTATATTCCTGAGAAATTTTCCACGTTTATAAAATAATTTTCTTAAATGAGATTAAACCAAAACATTCCACTAGTCTCTGTATACTCATATAGAGGCAATGTCTGCGTATATTTCACTGTCCTCGTATCCTACTTCTCAATCTGGACATATATCCTAGTAATGTCTAATTTTATTTGAAGATAATTATGTACATATTTCGTGTAGTAAGCAATCCAAAGAAAAACATGTACATGTCAAACGACTCAAACTTGATGCCTAATTTGGATATTAAATAGTAAGACATAAGAAGGGAAAGGGAAGTAGATTTACCTTTGCAGATAAGATGGCATTATCTGCTGCCAGGGTCTTCTCCTGCAAATTTATAAAGAAAACCCATAGCATTGAAACCATAATTAGCTAATCAAGCTGACTGCCTTATATTATATTTAATGTCAGTAAATTGAATAGTAAATCAAGAGAAGTTTGTGGAGTTCAAAAACTTTAAAGAAATGAAGCTAGCAATCTAAATATCAGTTTTGCCTTCACTAAGTTTTTACCTTTTCTTTAAGCTGCTCAATTTGTTCATTGTAGACCTGCATCTGGAACACAAAGACCGGCAAAGATAAAGACATTTAGATTCTAGATCATATGAAATGATCAAAATTATTGTTCATGTATTCTAAGCCCTGAAATATGTGTTTTTTAGACTTAAAACCCTAAATGATTTTTTGTTGTCTGAAACGAATGTAGAGAGCTTCTAACACTAATTAATGTGCAAGTTCCTGAGGACCAAAAGGCTTCTTATTGCTCTATCTGTGTTGCCCGCACTCCCTTTACCGAGTGAAATGCTCACGGACAAAATTGTAAAAAATGACAAATATAGGGGTTTGAATTGTGAAGTTCTTATCTTAAGTAGACCATATTTATAGTTAATAATATTTTGTCGATATAAATGATTATTAACCTTTCTATCTCTTATGGTGCATACACTCTTCTCTAATTGTTGTTCAACCTGCTGCAGTTCTTCTAGGGTGCATGACCCCAGACCTTCTCCCAATAGCTTACTGCAATATTGAAAATCCAAGCAAGCTTTAGGGCGAAGTATATTTGATATAAAAGAACTGCTAAAATCATTATGGGGGATAGATAAATTACGAACCGCTTAGCAACTTCAAGAAGCTCTATCTTCTTTGCCAAACATGTTGTTTCAAGCTTCAAATGCTGTCCATAGATAATAAAACAATATTTCAAATAAAAATCTCTAGCAACTTCTAAAGACCAAAATAATAGGATCAAGATTTAGCCATATTTCAGTGATATTCACTACAATATGAGGGATGGTCCACAACAAATGTTAGTTACGATCTATATGCTTTTTCTACTCATATTTACAACCCGGCTCTCGTATGCAATCGTAAAAGGAGGCTGACCTGAATGTCCTGCACGGCAGGTGTCTTGTTAGTGTGAACATCTTTTGTGCACTTCCTATAGCGCTCTATCATGTCATGCATGCTGAAATAGTTAAGAAAATATTTGAATATTAACATACAAATATTCGTAATGGTAACCTTTAGACAATATGTAAGTCAAATGTTTTACAACCGGCCACTTATAAAATACTAATCCTATTAAGTTTTTGTATATTAATCGATACTAATGTTGATAAATTTAGATTTTTATATATAGAGACCGACGTTTACATCTCCACGAAGATCCTTCTAAGACTTGATAATGTGTCAATACTAACGTGTGTGTTTCTAGCTAGCTCATCAACAGCTAGATACCAAAAATATTTAAATTTTGACTCCCTCTTAAAAAATTGCACCTAAATAAACATCATATATAGTAGTATTTTCTTTGATACAAAGAATGCAATTAGCTAAATGAATAAAAAGAAACCTCTGTTTTATTATTAAAACCTAACTGCAGGTATACTTTATAATCACAGAATATATGGTACTTGATTTGAGTACCAAAAAATCAGAATTCAGGCTGCATACACAAATAACATATTAAAATTTAATAATATAGTGTTAAGTTGCTCTAAATATCAAACAATTAAAGATTAATCAATGTTCAAATACGATCAAACATCTATAAACATAATTCACATTTATATTAAGCATGAGGTGGGAATATTTAAAAGCATTTTGGTCAATCAAAAAGGATGCAATTAGTAAAGCACACATAATTTGGTTATAAGAGGACACGGCTTAGACCAAACACAATGGTTGTTCTTCAACATGTGTAATTATTGTAATAATTTAGCACTAAAAATGACGTTTTCATGTTGAAATGACATTTATTTGGATCCATATATAATTCTTAATATAAATAAACTTGTTTCAAATTTAAATTCCTCGATCATCTCAATATTTACCACAAATTATAGTACTGTATCATTTTAATTAGCACTACATGTGACAAATCATTGAATATTTGAATTAAAAAACTTTAGTTTATGTGTTATACTACATTAGCACACCATTGAACATGATCTTATAAGGTTTGTATTTAAATTATTTCTTAGATAATTTTGTGATATCTTTAAAATTCTTTCATAGTTGTGTAGTTATGATAATGGAAGAACACAAAGTTGTTAGAATTTGCAAACTCTCCCGAGACAAAATAAAAAAAAATAACTTGGTTGAATAAAGTTACAGCAATAATAGCTTCCTGAAAATATGGTAGGCTAAGATTAATTGCCTAAGTCAAAGATACATGCATGCAAGGTGTTACAGATGTGGATAAAACGGAAGTATTTTAAACAGAAGTAAACTTAGCATAGAAGGCTTGGTTGTTCAAGAGTAAATAGCATGAAAAATGGTAGGTTGCACAAGTTTAGAAAAGATTGCTTGGATGTATATAGCTGTAACACGGTTTGCAGTGAAATTAAGAAGATTATGCAGTCAATATAGTAGGCTACAATAATAAATATTGTGTGAGGTAAGGCATGATGTAAACCAGGTCTTTGTAGCCTATAAATAAGGATGTTGTTTATGATAATATGTACTGAAGAAAAGTTGATATACACACCTTAGTAAAATTGTACACCACAGTTGTAGCAAAAGAGCTGAAGCTCTAATTTTAGAGTATAAAGGCAGTAGCCTATTTTGAGTCAAAATCGAGTACTCTGTTGCTTGTATTAACATTATAAATATATATTGTTTGTTTGAGTTATACTAAAAATATAAATATATATTTTGCAAACTCATCACGTTTCCAACAAGTGGCATCAGAGCTAAGGTTCCGTTCGTGAAAAATGGCGACGATGGTGCAACCAAATATTTCAAAATTGACGAGTACAAATTACGGGAACTGGATTATTCAAATGAAGGTATTACTCGGTTCCTACGATAATTGGGATATTGTCGAAAGCGGGTATGACGAGACCACAGATGCAGTCGCTGAAGCAGCCCTGTCAAATGCTGAGAAGATGATTTTGAAAGAGACCCGGAAAAAAGATAAAAAGACGTTATATACAATTATTCAAGGAGTTGACGAATCAACCTTTGAAACAATTTCAAATGCAAAAACGGCGAAAGACGCGTCGGAGATTCTGCAGAAATCATTCCAGGGTGTTGAGAAAGTAAAAAAGGTTCAGCACCAAGTACTACGTGGGGAGTTCAAAAATTTGAAGATGAAGAGTTCCGAAAATATTGGTGAATTTGTTACGCGTTTGAAAACAGTGACAAATGAGATGAAAAGAAATGGGGAAAGTCTCGATGATGTTCGGGTCATGGAAAAGTTGCTCTGTTCATTAACAAGAAAATTTGATTATGTTGTTACTTCTATCGAAGAGTCAAAAGACTTGTCCACGATTTCTATTGATGAGCTCATAGGTTCTCTTCAAGCCCACGAGCAGCGAATGAACCAGTATGATGATGTAAGCCATTTGAAAAAAGGTGTTGCAAAGTAAGATATCCATTGGTGACAATTCTGGCAGTAGCAGAGGTGGCTTTAGAGGTGGCTACCGTGGTGGACGAGGACGAGGAAGGCAGTCCTTCAATAGAGGCTAGAATTCTGAAGGATATCAGCCATCTGGTCGTGGTCAAAATTTCAGAGGCCGAGGACGAGGCGGATATCAACAACGAGGTGATAAGTCTCAATATCAGTGCTATAACTGTAATAAATATGGTCATTTCAGTTACGAGTATAGATCACCAAAGGTGGAAGAAAGAAGTCATTTTGCAGCAGCAAAAGAAGACAAAGACGTTGGCACTGCTATGTTCCTCACTTACAAAGAAGACGAGGAAAACAAGAAGAATGTTTGGTATCTTGACTCAGGGGCCAGTAATCACATGACTGGTCACAAGGAATTATTCACGGAGATAGACGACACCATCAGCGGAGAGGTTACTTTTGGTGACTCGTCAAAGATTCCGGTGAAAGGAAAAGGTACTGTCACGATCATGTCAAAGAAAGGTGAAAAGAAATATATAAATGATGTTTATTATATTCCTACATTGAAAAATAATATTATCAGTCTTGGCCAACTTGTGGAGAAAGGATATAATATACAGATGCAGGACAATTCCCTCATTATCAGAAATCAAGCTCGGGAATTGATTGCAAATGTGGAGATGTCAAAGAATCGTTTGTTTACGCTTGATATGCAGAAGAATGTGCAGAAGTGCTTAAAGTCGGTCATTAAAAATGACCCGTCGTTGTGGCATTTGAGATATGGTCATCTTGGATTTTCTGGCCTGAAATTATTATCAAAGACAAAAATGGTGGACGGTTTGCCAGAAATCAACGAACCAGAAAATTTGTGTGAAGCATGTGTAAAGGGGAAACAACACAGACAAAGTTTTCCTGTTGAAAAATCATGGAGAGCCAGGAGGCCATTGGAGATAATTCACACAGATATAGCTGGTCCATTAGATATCCTATCACTTGGAGGTAATAGGTATTACCTAACATTTATTGATGATTTTAGCAGGAAAAGTTGGGTGTATATCATCAAAGAAAAATCAGAGGCTCTTGATAAATTCAAGGAGTTCAAAGCACTGGCGGAAAAACAAAGTGGACATTATTTGAAGACACTCAGATCAGACAGAGGAGGCGAGTATACTTCAAACTTGTTTAGAAGCTTCTGCCGAGCACATGGAATAAATCATCAATTAACAACGGCCTACACTCCTCAACAAAATGGCGTTGCAGAAAGGAAGAATCGCACTATTCTTGATATGGCAAGGAGTATGGTGAAAGAAAAATACTTGCCAAGAACTTTCTGGGCGGAAGCCGTTCAATGTGCAGTTTATTTGTTGAATCGGTGTCCAACAAAAAGTGTCAGAAACAAAACTCCGAATGAAGCATGGAGTGGTAGCAAACCATCAGTTGGACATCTCAGAATTTTTGGGTGTATTGCTTATGCCCATATTCCCGATCAGAAAAGAAAGAAGCTGGATGACAAAGGCGAAAAGTGTATTTTTACCGGATATGACAAAAGAAGCAAGGCGTACAGACTCTACAATCCCCTGACGAAGAAATTAATCATTTCTCGAGATGTTGAGTTCGATGAATCAGATTACTGGAGATGGAGCGAGGATGAAAGAAAAGTTGCTGGTTTATTTTTCAATGGTGATGACGATGACGGTGATAACCAGAACATTGAAGATGACGCCAAGTCCAAATCAACAAACTCCTGTATCGACACCATCCACGGGAGGAAGTTGCAGTTCAGGGGGAGCACCACGAAAGATGCGGAGTTTGGATAATATCTACGAAGTTACAAGTCCGGTACAAACATCTTTTGATTATTCTCTATTTTGTTTAATGGCTGAATGTGATCCAGTTACATTTGAAGAAGCTTCTGAAGAAAGCAAATGGAATAAAGCCATGGACGAAGAAATTGGCGCAATCAAGAAGAATGATACTTGGGAGCTCACAGATCTTCCAGAAGGACACAAAGCAATTGGTGTCAAGTGGGTCTATAAAACTAAGACGAATCAAGATGGAGAAGTGGAGAAATACAAGGCGAGGTTGGTAGCTAAAGGCTACAAGCAGAGATATGGCATTGACTATGACGAGGTATTTGCTCCAGTTGCAAGAGTTCATACCATACGACTTCTGACTGCAATTGCAGCTCAGAATCAGTGGAAGATATTTCAGATGGATGTCAAGTCAGCATTTCTGAATGGTTATCTTGAAGAAGAAGTCTATATTGAGCAGCCTCCCAGATATATTCAGAAAGGCAGATAAAACAAAGTCTACAGACTAAAGAAAGCCTTATATGGTTTGAAATAAGCTCCACGAGCATGGAATACAAGGGTTGATGAATATTTTCAGAGAAATGGTTTTGTAAAGAGTCCATACGAGCATGCCCTCTATACGAAGATAAATTCAGGGGGATATATTATGATCGTGTGCTTGTACGTGGATGACATGATCTTTACAGGATACAACCCTGGTATGTTTGATGATTTTAAGAAAGTTATGACTAACGAATTTGAGATGACAGATATTGGTCAAATGTCATACTTTCTTGGAGTCGAGGTAAAGCAAAGTAAAGACGGGATTTTTATGTCACAGAAAAAATATGTCAAGGAAATTTTAAAGAAGTTCAGAATGGAGGAATGCAAACCAGTGAGCATGCCAGCAGAATCGAGCATAAAGCTCAGAGTTGATTCAACAAGGGAGTCGGTAAATCCGACATTGTTCAAAAGTTTGGTTGGAAGTCTGAGGTACCTAACTTTTACTCATCCAGATATTATGTATGCAGTTGGATTGGTTAGTAGATACATGGAGAAACCGAAGCAAGATCACTTCATGGCAGCTAAAAGAATTTTGAGATACATTAAAGGTACACTTGGTCATGGATTATTTTATTCTCATTCTCAAAATGCAAAATTAGTTGGCTACTCAGATAGTGATTACGGTGGTGACTTGGATGACGGGAAAATCACTTCGGGATATACTTTTCATATCGGTTCCGCGATATTTTCATGGTCATCAAAGAAGCAACAGACGGTTGCTCTCTCAACATGTGAGGCAGAGTATATTGCAGCAGCAGCGTGCGCCTGTCAAGCTATGTGGTTAGGCTATATTTTGGGCGAGTTAAATCTTGTCAAGTAAGAACCGGTTACTATTTTTGTGGACAATAAATCCGCTATTTTACTAGCAAAAAATCCAGTGTCACACAGTCGGAGCAAGCACATCAACATTAAATATCATTTTATTCGCGAACAAGTAAATGATAAAATTGTGGAACTGGTGCACTGCAGGACAGAAGAAAATTTAGCGGATATTTTCACTAAACCGTTGAAACCTGACGTGTTTGGGAAAATGAAAGAAAAACTCAGAATGCAAAGTCGAGTTTGAGGGGGAGTGTTAGAATTTGCAAACTCTCCCGAGATAAAATAAAAAAAAATAACTTGGTTGAATAAAGTTATAGCAATAATAGCTTCCTGAAAATATGGTAGGGTAAGATTAATGACCTAAGTCAAAGATACATGCATGCAAGGTGTTACAGATGTGGATAAAACGGAAGTATTTTAAACTGAAGTAAACTTAGCATAGAAGGTTTGGTTGTTAAAGAGTAAATAGCATGGAAAATAGTAGGCTGCACAAGTTTAGAAAAGGTTGCCTGGATGTATATAGTTGTAACACGGTTTGCAGTGAAATTAAAAAAATTATGCAGTCAATATATTAGGCTACAATAATAAATATTGTGTGAGGTAAGGCATGATGTAAATCAGGTCTTTATAGCCTATAAATAAGGATGTATGTTTCTGATAATATGTATCGAAGAAAAGTTGATATGCACATCTTAGTAAAGTTGTACACCACAGTTGTAGCAAAAGAGCTGAAACTCTAATTTTAGAGTATAAAGGCAGTAGCCTATTTTGAGTCAAAATTCTGTTGTTGCTTGTATTAACATTATAAATATATATTGTTTGTTTGAGTTATACTAAAAATATAAATATATATTTTGCAAACTCATCACGTTTCCAACAAAAGTAAGGAGGTTATTATTGAATTTGGTAACATATTTGAACTCTGGTAGTAGGTTGAAAGTAGTTTAAAGGTTATGATTGTCAAAGATCATGTCGAGTGCCCGCTGGAGCCTTTGTGAAAACCGTAGTCTCTCCATATATGGGTATCTTATACTGAACTACAGACTGATTAACCCATTTTAACATAAAGCTAATGATAAGCTGGAAAAAGCGAGTTCAATGATTTCTAATTAAGGGAGACAACTAAGTGAGTGGCCTCCCCAAACCAACACATACTGCAGGATCCATTGTCGTTGTGTTAGATCATGTTGGAAAAACATGGGTGAAAAAGTGAGGAGAAATAAAAAAATATGATGTGTTGAATATAGACATTGGCAGGAAAGCAGAATTAAAATATAGCTGATGGTGCACTCGTTGAGCTCAAGCAGGAGGTCGACTATTGACGGGTGCGTGCATAATTAATCAAATAAAAAAACATTGAAACGGCCATCACAGAGATGTGAGGGAAAAAGTTGCAAGAAAGAAGAACATCTCACCTGAGAGAAGAGTAAAAATATTAACCAGTGCATATGTATACAGAGAATAATTGATTCATATATATGTAGTAATAACTTTTATTGTCAAATTGATTTCCAGGATCTATAGAAAATGAAGTAAATTAGGCTATTGTGTTCTCAAATTTTAGGATCTTTGTTCCCTATTAGATACAAGTTACACCTAAATACTATTATAAGTTTGAGGTTGGGACAACATTAAAAATCAAGCACTAAAAGTCTAATACTGGAGACTTTTTACTAATATTTTCCTAAATAATAAATCTCAGCACACGAGATAAAGTTTTTGTGTAGTCGTCATTAGTTATATATTGAAGCTATAGGAAAATAACAAATAACAAATAGAAATTTAATTACCTATGTAGCTAAAAGCTACAAGATCACATAATTTCCATAATAATCTATTCTGTATATTAAAAAGACTTGTTGCATGTGGATGCACATATGTGTGCTACTTGCAAACAATTAAAGGACATTGATTTGTTGATGATTGATAATATACATATTAATACAAAATTTATAACAGAAAATATTGTTTTATATAAAACTCATACAACTGGATTCTCAGATAACAAGCATATTGTGATATATACATACCTTGAACTGGCAAATTCAAAAAGCTTGCCTCTGGTAGAGAAGATAATCAAAGCAACCTCAGCATCACAAAGAACAGAAAGCTCAAAAGCTTTCTTTAGCAGTCCGTTTCGCCGTTTCGAGAAGGTCACTTGCCTGCTTGTGGCGTTCTCTATCCTCCTCATCTGTGTCTTTCCCCGGACCATTTTCACCTTCTCTTGCTCCTATTTATAATACCTTTATATAAGCCAAAACCCAACTAATTAAATCTAAACCTCACGATTGCTAAAAAAATAATCAGAAAGCATGAAGAAAGCTTACAGAAGATATGTGATGTATCTATTTATAGATACATCTATGTATGTGTGCTGGAAGTAGTAGAAAGAGAAGAAGGTTTTGGAAAAAACTAGGAAGAATAGGGCTCAAAAGGTAAGGTACAGAAGAGGAGAGAGAGAGAGAGAGAGAGAGAGCGCTATAAATACCAAGAAAACAAACAGTAGCTAGTCCAAGAATGGCTGAAAAAATAGGTATATGATGCACTGATATTGATTGTAACTGGTGCGTTTACCGAATACTTATTGTATTATTATATATAATGTTCTCAGCTGTTCTTAATCATTCACTGTACCCCAACCATCTGTCTACTCCAATTTATAAACTATACACTTTTTTTTCAAGTTCGAATATTTTCTTCAACTATTTTTTTCAATCAAACTCACCAAATAAACCAAATAAAACATAAAAAGATAGTAGAGAATGAACTATATATATCGATTACACTAGTACAGATCGAACCAAGTATATAAATAGGTCAAATATATATGGGATGAAAATCTGAAGCTTGCTAACCTTTAGCTTTTTATGAAAGAAACAAACGTACAACAAAACCAGATTGAAATGGAAGGAGTTGAATGAAAGTGAAACATAAATAAGGAAAGGCAAAGAGAGAAAAAGAGGGGTACTTAATAATTATAAAAAATATCTGAATAGTGTCCGTACGAGAAAAAATATGTGTGTCTAAGGAAGGGATAGTACAATTAATGTAGGCGAGCAGGCCAACTGGACCAAAGGGAGGTCGAAAACGCAGAGGGAGGTTTTTATGATATGTGAATTGGTTGTCAACATTTGTGGGACAGCAAGGGGAAAAAGGACATACATGCATGTATCATGTGGGTTGTGGGTCCTATCTTTGTACCTGAAACCCTAAGTATGAGGTCCTGAGGCTGAGGGGTTGGTTGCTACATGCTTTCCTTAATCTACTTGTTTTCCAGATCACGATTCTAAGTTTTTAACTTGCATGTTAACATCCACTTGTGTGCCAACAATTTACTGCTGTAGTAGTTTTTTGACGGCCTTGCTAACCATGTTTATGTTGTTAAGTATATGTATACCACAACCATATTGTATCTTGTTTTTCCTGTAGGGGATTTTGGATGGTGCCCCTTAACAGAAATGAGAATTAATTAAGTTGTAAATTAAAATCTCCTTCTAAACCTCGACCTGATATAGAGTAAGGCGTTTTCCAGAATTTTGTAGTGTTTTAATTCTTGCCCTCACTGGAGTGAGGGTAATTTTGGTGTGTACATTAAATTGTGGCAATGTTAGGATGATAAGGAGTTTAAACTTGATATAATGTCAAGAAATCAATTGTTTTAAACACCTTTTCCAATATGTTAAATTGATATTTTAATACAGCTAGTATTTAGAGAAATACCATTGGTAAGAACTTATATGAATATTATAAAAGGATTACATATGATCATTTTTATGATTAGTTTCATACCTTATTTTTATTATTAAAGTGAAAATAGTATTAATTTAAAAAAAAAATGCTATATGAAATACAACTGATGATGAGCTCACAGAAGGGAAATGACACCATTTATCAAGCATTGTTTGATATCTGCCCTTGAAGAACGAATCCTAGCCTGGTATGAAAAACAATTGACCAACTCTTTTTATGCAAACAGAACAGTACAATTTCTTTTCATTCATTCACAGACTAAATGGCTCGAAATTTCCAAAAATATATAGGATATACAACTTCTTTACATTCAAAATAATAAAGGCATATACATACACATGTATCAAAGTGGATTTGATTAAAGTAACTCAAAACTTGGTGCAGCTGACACATGCTAGCTAGCACACTGGGCTATAATTTGCAAATATTGCTTCCTTTTATGTGCCTCGACCTAGGTTTCTCCTGTTTCATATCACCCATTCCTAGATGCATACACTAAATTATTACTATGATTTTCAAATTTATCCAATCATTGTTAGCCTTTGTTCCCTTATATGTATCAATTTCATTACATACATAATTTTAAGACAACTACGATCCCTGTATTGGGGATAGATTTCATTTTGATGTTGCTCCGCTCCATTTGGCCTTCACTTTTTTAGTACTTCGACATGCATGTGAATGTAATAATAAAGATGGTTCATTTTCCGAAGTATTTGAAGTATTTGTTTATTTAATTAGTAACTATACATGTAATTTTTTAAAAACTAATTCACACAATATATTGTTAAATGCATCGATATTTCTTCAAAATTCGTAACACTCTGCACATTTCTGACTTTGACCATATATAAGAAAAATAGATGGAAAAATAGAATGAATATTGTAATTATTAACACTGCATATATTTTGACTTTGACGATATATATGAAAAATAGATGAAAAATAAAATGAATATTGTGATTACGGGAGGGATAGGACTTTTCCTTGATCAGTTCATTGTCCATATATCTACATTATTATTACCTTTCTCCCAAGTTTTCAGTCAAGATTATCTTTTTCTTTACAATTAAACTCATGCGAGCTGGCGGATCCTCCGAGAAATCAATACCTAGACAACTTTTTTTTGGTAAAATAAGATTTATAAATCAAATCATTATAAGAAAATAGTATTGATAGGGAATAAATAAATCATGATTACATAATTAGATATTACATTAATTACACATAATTTGGGCTATAAGACTCAATAAAAAGATGTATGACATTCAGACCAAAAAGGTTAAGACATTGATCAGGCCTGATGGACCAGATCAGGCCTGATGGAACAAAGAAGGCCCAAAACCCCGAATATTAATTAATTTCGTAATTAATTAATAAGGGAGAAAAACAGCTATTAAGAGTGGGGATACAAATCCTTGTAGATTGGCCTCCAAGGAACCTCATGGGATAAGGAATCAGCTTCCTACTTCCTAGGACTCCAAAGTCCATTCTAATTCAGAGACTTGCCTACCAAGTCTCCTAACCCAAGTCCAATTTAAGAACTCACAACATCTATATAAGGGGTCTCACCCCCACCAATCAAAATTACATTTTTTGACTTAATCTTTGGCAATCAGCAAGGTACGTAGGCATCTTGTTAAGGCAGATCGAGTCACGAAACACAAGAGCAGTCAAATCGAGCCTCGAAACTAACGTTCCTTAGTAATAAATACAACAGTTATTATACTTTAGTTTTTAATCCATAACATTTGGCGCCGTTTGTGGGAAAACACAACAACAACCATGGCGAGAACACGGAGAACAGTTAGAGCCCTTGAAGGAGGAACACCAACGGGGACAACCCAAGTGATTTCGTCAACCGTGGAGGTACCTCCTCATTCAACTTATGCAGTCGCACAAGGAGAAGCCCAGATAGGGGCAACTGAACATCAGCCACAAGGGACGATTCCCTCGGCTACTCAAGGTACGAATCCCCTGTTAGTGTATACTGAAAATATTTATTTGAAGTATGTACATTTATTTCTGGCCAGTTTATTTGAGAATCATTTGAATGTTTACATGTTGTCTAATATTATATATTGTGAACAATCTAGTATCAAATGGGATACAGAATATTAGATTGTTAAATACAGTTATATAATATAATAAGGTTCACAGCACAGGTGGTGTTGGACAATCCACTGGTATGGCTGTAGTATTATTTAGATTAGTTTATATTGACTAATAAATAATGCTAGTATACTTTGTGTATATTGAACATGATCAAATTTAGAATTGTTTCCTTAATACTGATTAAGAAGGAGAACTAAGATTCTATGTTATTATTAATGCTTAGGTTCTTAATCCAGAAATAGTAATTGACACGTGTATATTATTTACATGCTTTGATTTATATATGAAATAATTCTTTTGAATTATATCATTATATTTTGGGTGATGGAATTATATACATGGTGGATATTATTTATTGAAGGAATCCATGTCCTGATAATATTCGGGTTAATTATGTCCCCTTGAAAGCTCAAAAAGATTTAATTATGTGAAACCCTGCAGGTGGAATTTATTCTGGCATAATTAAATAAAGGTTGAGTGGATGATCAAGGATAAAAGATATTAATTAAATAAATTATCAGTAATTTATTTAATTAATGGACATATGATATTTTAAACATGGGGAATTTAATAAGCAAATAATATTGGAACCAAATTAAATAAATTACGGTATTAGAAAAGGTAGTGCAAATATTAATTCTTTAGTGGATTGAATTAATATTTAATTACATTGGGTTAGGCTCAAGATGTAATTAGAAGGCCCAACCTAATTATCCATGGTCCCTATTGTAGCCTATATATATTCTTATTCTCTTCTTGCTTGGCAATGGTGTGAAAATATATTGTAGCCACCAAGGAGCAAGAAGAGAGGATAACTTGAGAAGACGGAGGCCACACTTCGCTCAAGGAAATTTGGAAATACAATAGAAGAGCGTGGAATCAACCATTAACAAGGTAATCCTCTTTTCGTAATCTTTATCGTAAAACGTAGTAACACCCTAAGTCCGTGGTTCCCAACAATTGGTATCAAGAGCCTGGTAATGGGTTCTACGTTTTATGATATAATGTCCATGTCGTAATTATATATGCGTGTATATAGTGTTTTGCTTGTATTGTTTTTGATACAGGTTGTTAATCTACTATTATGGCCATGTATATTTTAATTATGTGTTTGGATCCCACGTGGTTTAATCGTGGTTAATTTTTATTTTGGTTTCCACGTGGTTTAATCGTGGTTGTAATTTACACGAGGGTTGATCGTGTTAGAATAGATTTTACAAAATTAGTTTTGTATTAGATCTATTTTGTTTGTAATTGTTCCGGGTATTTTGTAATAGTTATGTGCGATCGGAAATCAATTCCGGTAGTTTTTTATTCCGCTGTGCGATTACAAGGGGATGCTGTTGATGTTTGGATCGAACAAAATCAAAACAAAACTCACAGAAAAGCAACAGGCGGCGGCGCGGTGAAAAACAGCAGAAACAAGGGAAGGCGGGACTCCCCTTCTACTGGGCGCGCGCGCTGCGGCCGCTGCGGCAGCTGGGGCTGCTGGGGCCGCTGCGGCAGCTGGGGCTGCTGGGGCTGCTGGGGCTGCTAGGGCTGCTGGGGGCGTCGGGGCGCGCTTGGGGCAGATTTTTTTTGAGAGCTGGATCTTTTTTTCAAGGGCCATAATAGTGGAAAATTTATTTTAATTTTTTCCATTAAATTTTAATTATTGCTTTAATTTATTGATTATGTGTGTCGTTAATTATGTGTGTAATTCTTTTAAAATTGCATGTTTAACTTAATTAGGACGACATGGACATAAATTTTATTTATTGCTTTAATTAAATGTTATATGTTGCTAAAATTATGTGTGTATTTTGAATGCATGATTAGACATAATTATAACATAGGGCCCCATTTAATTTTAAAATTCCTCAATTTTAATAAAAAAAATTCTAAGTGGGAGAGGGAATTAATATGAAATTAAATCTCATGGTCTCCATTATTGGTTGTAGGTAATTTAACATAAAGACGAATATAAATTATATATACGTCACCCATCGTGGCATGTAATTTATGGTGTCTAGAATGTTATAGAAATTACTAGAACAAACTTCTTAAATTAATAAATTTTGAAAGGAATAAATACGGATTTTCTTTATTTCTGATTTGGGGCGATTTTGTCAAAAACGGATTCATCAAACTTGTAAGGCTGTGGATTTTAAGCGAGACCGATGCGACTCCTCCACTACCTGGAAATCAAACCATTGATGAATATTGAATTGAAGTATTCTACTCAAGGCAAAATTACGAATATTGGAAGGTATACACGCCACCCATCGTGGCGTACCAAGTTTCATAGATTTCGAATAATTTAAGATTTGATGATGGTATACACTTAGCTATGAAAAATAATATAGTCCACCCCAACGTGGCATATTGTTTAGTAATAGGACCGAAGTAACATTTAAACAAAATTAGGTGGTATACATGTCACACATCGTGGCGTACCAGAAGCTTATGGTGTTTAGATGTTAGTGCATTAAATTTTAATAATTTAGATCTTAATAATTAATGCACCCTTATTTATGTGATGTGTTTATGCATGATTCTCAGGATAAAATGGGCTTTAATCCACTATTCACCATACTTAAGGATAACAAACTTACTGGACCTAACTATATTGAATGGAAACGAAATTGGGACATTGTGTTGACTGCTGAGGAGTACAAGTTTTGCACTTATGAATCCAAGCCTGAACAGCCTGCTGCTGATGCTCCTGAAGATGAGAAAGAGTATTATAAACGGTGGATTAAGGCTGATGAGATGTCGCGATGTTACATTCTGCCAGCAATGTCGGGTGTTTTGCAGCATCAGCATCAGTCTATGGCCACTGCTTCAGATATGCTCTTTAATCTCAAGGAACTTTTTGGAGATCTGAATAGGGCTGCTAGGCAAGTAATCATGAAGGCTTTAATGAACACTCAGATGGCTGAAGGCACACCTGTAAGGGATCATGTTCTCAAGATGATGTCGCATCTGAATGAGATAGAGATCCTTGGTGCTGAACTTGACGGGGAAACCCAGATTGACATTATCCTTATGAGCTTGTCCAAGAGTTTTGAGCAGTTCCGCTTGAATTACAACATGAACAAGAGGCAGTATAGTCTCGCGGAACTGCTGACAGAACTTCAGGCAGCTGAAAGATTATTTCGGCAGAGTGTTCAAGTGAATGTGGCTGGGAAAGGTTCTTCCTCTAAGCCGAAAGGTATTAAGAAGAAGAAAAAGGCTCAGACACAGAAAGCTGTGAAGGCAGTGGGAGTTCAGGGTGGTGTGAAAAAGCCTAAGGGAAAGTGCTTCAGATGCAAACAGTCAGGTCACTGGAAACAGGATTGTCCTCTTCCTAAGAAGACAAACAATACTGGTATGTCTCTTTCTCTAGTTACAGAAACATTTATAGCGGATATATCTACGAGCACTTGGTGTGTAGATACAGGAGCCACTGATCATGTTTGTAATTCTATGCAGGGGTTCCAACTATCCAGAATGCTTAGAGATAGTGAGATATACGTGTTCATGGGAGATGCTACGAAAGTAGCAGTAGTTGTAGTAGTAGTTATTCATTTATCTTTTGGTTCTGATAGGATTTTGGTTTTGAACAATTGTCTTTATGTACCTTCTTTTAGAAGGAATTTAATTTCGGTTTCTAAACTTGCTTTGGATGGTTATAATGTTTGTTTGGATCGTAATGTTTCTATTATGATGAATAAACGAATTATATGTTCCGGTACATTGCAAGACAATTTGTATATAATTAATCCTAGTCAACCTGCACTGCAACTGCAATTTAGGGAATTGAACAAGACATCTTCTAACTCTACTAAAAGAAAGGAACCTTCTAGTTTGAACCAAACATATCTTTGGCACTTGAGATTAGGTCATATTAACTTGAGGAGGATTCAAAGACTGGTAGTAGACGGGCCTTTAAGCTCATTGGCAGTGGAGCCATTTCCAGTTTGTGAATCCTGCTTGGAAGGTAAAATGACTAATAGGCCTTTGAAGGCAAAAGGGAATAGAGCCAAACAAGTATTAAAATTGGTTCACTCTGATTTATGTGGACCCATGAATATCCAAGCAAGAGGTGGTTATGAATATTTCGTCACTTTCATTGATGATTATTCTAGATATGGGTACGTTTATTTGTTGCGCCGTAAGTCTGAGTGCTTTGATAAGTTCAAAGAGTACAAAGCTAAAACGGAGAAGCGACTTAATAAAAGTATCAAGTCACTACGATCAGATCGTGGTGGCGAATACTTGCTTGGAGAATTTACGGAATATTTATCAGAAAATGGGATAGAATCCCAGTTAACTACACCAGGCACACCCCAGCAGAACGGTGTAGCAGAGAGAAGGAACCAGACTCTTTTAGAGAGTGTTAGATCGATGATGAGTTATTCGGATTTACCCAAGTCGTTTTGGGGACATGCCTTAGAGACAACAGCTTATCTTCTGAACTTAGTACCTTCTAAGTCGGTTCCTAAAACCCCCTTAGAACTGTGGACCGGGGATAAACCGAGTCTAAGACATATTCGAATATGGGGTTGTCCAACACATGTGCTGAACAAGAACGCGACTAAGTTAGAATCTCGTACAGAAGTAAAGTTGTTTGTAGGCTACCCCATGGGAATGAAAGGATATTTATTTTATAGTCCGAAGAATTGGGATGTCATTGTTAGCATCAATGCAAGATTCTTGGAGGAGGACTATATAATGAATCACAAACCCATGAGTAGTGTCGTTTTAGAGGAACTAGTGAGAGGGACAAATAATACCCATGAAGCTGTAATACAAGTAGAACAACCACGACATAATGTACAACCTGTCACTAATACCGCACCAGTGCCTCGTCGTAGTGGGAGGGTTGTTCAACAGCCTGATAGATTCATGTTTTTGGGAGAGTCTTCAGACTTGGTCCCTGGTGAACATTATGATGATCCCCGTACATACGAAGAGGCAATACAAGACAAAGATACAGATCTTTGGCAAAAGGCGATGGAATCTGAGATAGAATCAATATATTCTAATCAGGTCTGGGAGCTCGTGGAACCACCCAAAGGTATAAAACCTATTGGATGTAAGTGGATCTACAAGAAAAAGAGGGGATTAGATAAAAAGGTGAAAGCCTGGAAAGCAAGACTTGTTGCGAAAGGGTATACTCAGAAAGAAGGTATCGATTATGAGGAAACCTTTTCACCGGTAGTCATGCTTAAGTCAATCCGTATTCTTTTATCTATAGCAGCTCATCTCGATTATGAGATTTGGCAAATGGATGTCAAGACAGCTTTTCTAAATGGAAGTCTTGAAGAAACCATCTATATGCAGCAACCAAAAGGATTCATTAAGGAAGGCCAAGAACATCTGGTATGTAAGCTTAAGAGGTCTATTTATGGACTTAAACAAGCTTCTAGAGACTGGAATATTCATTTTGATCAGGCAGTCCAGTCATATGGATTTGATCAAAGTCCAAGCGAATCGTGCGTGTATAAGAGAAGTGAAGGTAATGCAGTGGTTTTTCTAGTACTATATGTAGATGATATTTTACTCATTGAAAACAATGTTGAGATGTTGTCATCAGTAAAGGCATGGTTGTTCAAACAATTTGACATGAAGGACTTAGGTGAAGCGGCATACATCCTTGGGATCAAAGTTATAAGGGATCACAAGAAAAGGATGTTGGCTTTATCTCAAGAGCCCTACATTGATGAAGTATTAGCTCGTTTTAACATGCAGAACTCCAAAAAAGGCTTTTTACCTTTTAAGCATGGAGTTGCTCTATCTAAGAAGCAGTGTCCTTCGACACCTAAGGATATAGAGAGCATGAAAGCAGTTCCTTATGCTTCAGCATGTGGAAGCTTAATGTATGATATGTTATGTACGAGGTCTGACATCTGCTTTGCTGTAGGCATGGTTAGTAGATATCAGTCGAACCCAGGTCAGGAACATTGGAGTGCAGTAAAAACTATACTCAAGTACCTGAGAAGGACTAAGGAGTATATGTTAATTTACAAGGCCTCAGATCTATTTCCTTTGGGATATACTGATTCAGATTTCCAATCAGATAGGGATAAGAGCAAATCAACCTCGGGATATATTTTTACTTTGGGAGGTGGAGCCGTTATATGGAGGAGTGTAAAGCAGAAATGCATTGTAGACTCCACCATGGAGGCCGAGTACGTGCCGGCCTCTGAGGCTACCAAGGAGGCTGTATGGTTCAGGAACTTCCTTTTGGACTTAGATGTGGTACCTAATTTGCCTAGGAGCTTGACGGCGTATTGTGATAACACTGGTGTTGTGGCAAATTCAAAGGAACCGCGAGACTACAAAGCAGCTAAATCTGAACTGATTATAACAGGGCTACAAGTAAAAGGCTTCATCAAAGTCAATCCATTGCCTTTGTTTGAATTCTTTTGCCACAAGCCTGGCCTTATAGGTCTCTACCTGGCCATCTGTTCTAATCATTCTTTTGTATCCCGTATACATAGATTTCATTCCGGATTTCATGGCACTATGCCATTTCTCTGAGTCAACACTACTCATAGCCACATTATAGGTCACAGGGTCATCTTCATCAATGATTGACAACTCATTGTCATTCTCAATGACAAGGCCATAATACCTCTCAGGTTGGAGAGACACTCTCTCTGACCTACGAATGGGCTGTTCCACAGAAGGTTGTTCAGTCAGAACAGGTGTTTCCACTTGATCCGTAGTAGTTTGTGCTTCTTAAACTTCATCAAGTTCAATTTTGCTCCCACTGTTTCCTTCAAGGATAAACTCCTTTTCCAAGAAGGTAGCATGTCTAGAGACAAACACCCGATGATCGGTGTAAAAGTAATACCCTAAAGTCTCTTTAGGATATCCCACAAAACTACATTTTACGGATCGATTTCCAGCTTATCTGGGTCAACTTACTTGACATAAGCTGGACATCCCCAAATCTTAACGTGTTTAAGACTCGGTTTCCTTTCTTTCCATATCTCATATGGAGTTTGAGGAACAGATTTGGAAGGCACCTTATTCAGTAAATATGCTGAGGTTTCCAATGCATAACCCCATAGGAATACTGGAAGATTTGCATAGCTCATCATGGACCGAACTATGTCTAACAAAGTTCGATTTCTCCTTTCAGATACCAATCTGGAGGCGTCCACTGGGAGACTATACCATTTACTTTGAGATAATCCAGAAACTCTCCATTCAAGTATTCACCACCTCGATCTAATCGAAGAATTATAATACTATGTTTGGTTTGTTTCTCCACTTCATACTTATACTCTTTGAAATTTTCAAAGGCTTCAGACTTGTGTTTCATCAAACACATATCCGAATCTAGATCTATTATCCATGAAAGTAATGAAGTATGAAAATCCACCCATGGCTTGCGTAGACATTGGTCCACATACATCTGTGTATACCATTCCTAGCAAATTTGCAGCCCTCTCTCCATGTCTACTAAATGGAGACTGCAGTGCCACAATAGAGTGAGATTTTCATCATCCCTTTTCTTTTATTAGTTTGTTCAATCTGAAGTAAATTATGTCATATTTATACAGACCATTATTTAAAGTACCACATCCATAAAGAATATTATCTCTAAGAATAGAACATTCATTATTCTCAATAATAAATGAAATTCCAGCCAAGTCTAACATGGGAATAATATTCCTCACAATCGAGGGAACAAAATAACAATTATTTAAAACAATAGTCTTGCCCGTAGGCATATGAAAATGAAATAATCCTACATCTTCAGCAGAAACTCTTGCTCCATTTCCCATCAGTAGAATCACCTCCTCTTCTTTAAGAGTCCTACTTCTCCTTAGTCCCTGCAACAAATTGCAGATATGAGAACCACAGGCGGTATCTAATACTCAAGTAGAAATTTGATTTAATGACATATTCACTTCTATAATGAACATACCTGAATCAGAAGCAGTAGTCTCACTACCCTTCTTCTTCTTCAATTCTGCAAGGTATACCTTGCAGTTCCTCTTCCAGTGCCCCACCTTGTTACAGTGAAAGCAAACAACTTTGCTCTTGGGGTCTTCAGCTTTTGGTGGAACCGGCTTTTCTTCACTTACTTTCTTCTTCTTGGAAGGGTTCCTCTTCCTTTTCTTAGGATTGGAACCTTCACCAATTAGAAGAACAGAACTCTTCTTAGGGGAAAATTCGATTCCGTAGTCTTCAACATGTTGTGGAGTTCAGGCAGGCTGACATCCAACTTATTTATGTGAAAGTTCACAACAAACTACGAGAACGAACTCGGAAGCGATTGCAAGACCAAGTCTTAGCTCAGCTCCCCATCCATGGCAAAACCAAGTTGTCCAAGACGTTCAATCAAATTGATCATCTTAAGTACATGGTCATTCACAGATGATCCCTCAGACATCCTACAACCGAATAACTCCTTCGATATCTCATATCGAGCTGTCCTCCCCGCCACATCATACAACTCTTATAGATGCATGAGGATAGTGTGAGCATCCATATGCTCATGTTGCTTATGTAGCTCAATGTTCATGGAAGCTAGCATGATTCATTGAGCAACATTTGCATCATCTATCCACTTACGATACACAACATGTTCATCATTATGCGCATCGCTAGCAAGTTAAGTAGGCTTAGGTGAGTCAATCACGTATTCCAGCTTCTCAATCCTGAGAACAATTCTCAAGTTTCGAAGCCAGTCAGCATAATTAGGACCAGTCAACTTGTGAGCATCTAGTATGCTCCTGAGTGATAGTGCAGAAGACATGACGTACAAAGTAAATCTGTAAATGATAAACACATAACAACACTTAGCAAATATTCGATTTCATTTTAAAACACTATATGAATCGGGTCTTTATTCATAAGTGGCTCCCACTAGTTTATCTAATTTATTCAACCCCCTACGTGAAAAATTAAGCATTCATAATGCTAGTGGGAATAGGGATCCTACATTCCATTACACAACCCCGGCTGTGGCACGAACCGCCATGTAATGTTCAATAGGCAGATAACTCTTGTCAATTACATCTTATGTTATTCCCTAATCAAACTTTAGCCTCTTGAATAATTGAGTCTCGGCTATTGTACGACAAACTCAATATTCTAAGTCAAGTCTAACCCAACATTCCGTACAGTTGAATCAGTCCCCAAAGGCCCACGGCTGTGGCACGTACCGACCTTTAGATTCTTATTCAATGTACACATCTCTATGTAATAGACAAGTATTTCTTATTTCGAAATCAAAGCCCTCGGCTGTCAACACGAACCGACAATGATTTAAAAATAAGAACTACTTTATATCATGTTGGAAGGCTATGACCGACACAAGCCCGTTGTGTCATTGGCCAATTACTACTTGATATTATTTAATTTTAGAGGGATTATATTACGTTACAATCATAATCATATTATAAAGAGATTCTTTCTTTTAAATTAAATATTTCAAATCAATAATCAATAATCAGATGATTCCCAGATCGGGTGGAGCATTGTCAAGAGGCGTCACTTAATAACTCTTTCTTACAGATAGAAATCTGTTGTTGACAGAATCATCCTTTCTCTCATATCGAAAATTCATATTCAATTACGTGTTTCATAAACACAAGAATCTCATGATTGTATTCATAATATTATTCTTAAGGTTATGAAACAATTTCACTATACTAGATTGTCTAACAAGCGCCTTATGTTCATTTAAGTTTACCTAAATCTATCATCGCATGATAAACTAAGCATATATCACATATATAAACATGAATAAACATCAAGGTAGGCATGTTACATCATCGAGCATATTGGTCTAAGCATTATACATCTCTATGTATCACATGAAGCATTTAAAAGCAGTTAAAACAATTAAAAAACAGCTTTAAAACACTATCGGAAATATAAACAGTTCAAAACTTTTATATAAACTAAAATTGATCACTCCATTAGATCCGTCTCGGAAAAATGAATCCAACGGTATATTGCACGCCCAAAACGGAGTTACGAAACTCCCAGAAAATCAAATTTAATGTGGACAGTCGGGCTGTAACGCATTACAGGAACGCGTTACAAGCCCTGTAACGCATTCCGGTGATGCGTTACAACCCTTTTAAGCCATTAAAAGGTGTAACGCATTCCGTGAATGCGCCACAGGGTGTAACGCATTCGCGGAATGCGCGACACCCCATTCCCATCTCTTGCAGCAGCCGCCGTTGCTTGTCTCGATTCCCGTGCCGGACTCCTCTGTTCTCTGTCTGCTTTTCTTTCTTTCCGTGCAATCAGTCAGACATCACAGAGGCAAACAAACAGCAACAGCAGCAGATATATATATATATACATACTTACAATTTATATATATATGATTATTTAATTATGAATTTAATTACAACAACTTCAAAAATTCATAATAAATAATCTATACATCATAAAATTATGAAAAAAATTACCCAGACGATCTACAACACTTGTAGAACCCATATCAACATTCAAAATTATTCTGAGAAACGATTTCTCATCAGACAAAATTAATCCATGATATAACTTGTAAAATTCATAATTAATTCATACAAGCACATAAAATTCTGAAATTTTTACCATAGATCTACATGCATACAACCTATGCTCTGATACCAATGTTGGATTTTAATCGCAGCGGAGGCATGGTAAAACACTTTTACACATATAAAATCCAAATAAAAGCATATAAATCATGGTAAAAACATATGAATCGAATACTAACCTTTAATATGCGATCCAAAAGCAACGATCGGAGATCCTTAGCAGCTGCTCCTCAAACATGAATACTCCACCGGTATCCACCAAGAAAACGACGTTAAGGAGGAGGAGGAGGTGGAGAGAATTAGGTTTTTCTAAAAATTGGGGTTAGAATAAAAATAGGGTTTATAATAGTATATTTATAGGCAAAATTTTCAGCTGAAATTTTCCCATAAATATTATTATTATTTTCCCATTTATTATTCCCATTAATAATTAAAACACCTTTTAATTATTAATCCTTTTTCTAAACACTTTAGAAATAATTCTCTCTCTTGATTTAATTTCCAAAAATTAAATTCTTTAATTAATAATATTAAGAACTTTTCTTAATTAATTTATAATCAATTAAATCTCATTTAATCAATTATTAAATTTGCCAATTAATTAATTATTTCATAAATAAATAATTATTAGCCATTATTAATTAATTCATCCACCATTAAATCATTTTCTTTTTATGGTGTGACCCTATAGGTTCAATATTAAGCCGGTAGTAGAAATAAATAATAATAAAACTATTTTATCATTATTTATATAAATTCTCTAATTTATTAAATATGATTAATTAATTAATCACATTTATTCTACATCGTGAGGGATACTTCTCAGCATATCGCGACTATCCGGATAATATGAATTCACTGCTTAGAATACCAAGAACCTATTCAGTGAATAGTTACCGTACAATAAACTCCTTCTACCCTACAATGTCCCGATTAAATATAAGGCATGGATCTCGTGTCAAGCCTATCTAATCTTATCACTTGCTTACCATTTACTATGCTTAGTTCTATGCAAATTAGAAACTCCTTTCTAATTTCATTCACTCTGGCCAGAGATTCCTGAACTAGCATAAGTGGATCAGCCTTGAGCATTCGCTTCCTTCACTGGAAGGGGTAGATCCTTTATTTATCATACACTATCTTCGTGTACAAATTCCTATACCCAGTAGAGCCCTAATAATTGTCCCTGGAGACTAAGAACTAAACCAAAGCATAGTTCAGTGTACACAAGATGACTATGATGACCTCAAGTCTAAGGATACTTGTACAACTATCACTATGTGAACAACTGCTGACACGTGAGTGAACTCCATCAGTTGTTCAGCTGTGCGAGTCATGTTCAGTGAACTTATTCTATAATAAGCACCTACATACTAGCTATAGTGTCACCACACAAATATCTATGAGAACAGACATCCTTCATAATGAAGCAAGCATAGTATGTACCGATCTCTACGGATTATTAATTACCAGTTAGTAATTCTACGATCAGGAACTATTTAAGTTTAGAGTTATCATCTTTTAGGTCTCACTATTTTGATCTCATCATAATCCATAAAAAGCTTTACTCTAAACTATGGTATATCTTATTTAAACACTTAAATAGATAATGCCCGTAATAAAAACAAAACTAGTCTTTGATTAATATCAATGAAATCAAAACAGATTACATAAAAGTTATTCCTAAATCCTAATACATGATTGGACTTAGGACATATTCCTTTCATGAATGACGCTATTAAGTGTCGGGCCTTTCCTCAAACCATGTCGGGTATGGCTCAAAGGTGGTATAGTCGTTTACCCCAAACTCTATTGGGTCCTTCAGAGAATTACGTCAGGATTTTATTAAGCAATTCATCAGTGGGAGAGTGCATGAGAAAAGTTCAGCATCCCTCATGAGCATTGTGCATGGGGCGAAGGAATCCTTAAGAGAATCGTTTCACAAAGGAAGCTTTAAAAGTCCCGGACCTTGATGACAAGGTAGCCATGATAGCACTGCAACAGGGAACTAGGGATGAGTTTTTCAAGATGTCATTGGCCAAACGCCCCCCTGAAAGCATGTTGCAGCTCCAAGATAGGGAAGGGAAGTATATCAAGGTGGAAGAGAGTATGAGGAAGACAGTCGTGAGCAACGAGCCCGCTGGAGGCAAGAAGCGGAAGACCGATCTGGAATACATCGCTAAGGACAAGTATCCTAGAACTGAGCAAAATCCTGACTCAACTCCCAAGAGAGGAGGACCTGGACAAAAATTTACTGAGTATGCTAAGCTGAATGCTCCAAGGAGCCAAATTTTAATGGAAATCGAGAAAGATCGAGATATTCGCTGACCTAAACCCTTGAAGGCCGATCCTGCCAAGTTAGATAAGAGCAAGTATTATAGATTTCACAAGGATGTTGGTCATACCACCGATGAGTGTAGGCAACTGAAAGACGAAATTGAGTTCCTTATTAGAAAAGGGAGATTGAACAAGTACACTGAAGATGGAGGAGACAGGAGCAACAACGTGAGAAAAAACTTTGACGATCGAAGGAGAGATCAAGAAGATCAGGGGCGAAATCCCCAACATAGGGGACCAGTGATAAATACAATCTTCGGAGGACCTCGACCCCGGGGAGCTGTGATAAACACAATTTTTGGAGGACCAACTGCTGCCGGGTTATCCAAGAACTCCAGGAAAGCGTATGCCCGAGAAGTTATGCATATTGTTGGGGAAGCCCCGAAGAGGGCCAGGACAGGAGTAACAATATGTTTTGATGATTCTGATCCGGAGGGTGTGAAATTTCCCCATGACGACCCGCTGGTCATAACCCCGATAATAGGGAACAACCCGGTGAGAAGGGTCCTTATGGATAATGGTGCTTCAGTGGATATCTTGCTCCATGACACCTTTTTAAGGGTGGGATATAACGACTCCCAATTGACCCCAACCGACATGCTAATATATGGATTTGCGGGAGTGGAGTGCCCCTAGAAGGGATAATCAAGTTGCCAACAACCATAGGACAGGAACCAAGGCAAGGAACTCAGATGTTGGACTTTGTGGTGGTAAAGGCTAGTTCGACTTACAACGCTATCATGGGAAGAACGGGGATACACGCCTTCAAGGTAATCCCTTCTTCCTACCATTCAGTTATGAAGTTTCCAACCCGGGATGGGATCGGAGAAGAGAGAGGAGATCAAAAAATGGCTAGAAGTTGTGTTAGGGCGAAAACACGCGCTAATATTCACGCAAGTATACACGTTCGCAAGTAGTATAAGATATAAATCAGATTCATTCCCACAGAGACTGGTTTAGGTTAAGTTCAATTTATGCACCTAGGCAACAATGTATGGTTATCGCTCAATGCTAAGACAAATAACAAATTGGGTTTTTATTAAACTAAGAGATTATACTAAATAACATTAACTAAGAGAATTGAGGTTGAATTACTATATATGACAAACATGGGATTCTAACTTCATTAAATACTTCATTCAATAGCCTTATTGTTCTTAACCTTAGCATGTGATTGTGATGACACTAATCAGATAACACGAAACTGATAAACGCCAACTTTCGTTGCACGAGTACCATTCTACCAGACATCCAAAAAAGAGATATAAGCTGAATAGGCACCAATTATATTGAGACCCTATATGTCTATAGAATTTGACAACATAACGGTTTAAGCATAAGTTATCTATCTTGATTATATAGGGAAGTCAAACGGTTAGAGTTACCTACGAATCATGCATACACATACATGAACCTATGCTAGCTTGGCAAGTTCTAAACCTCTATATTCACTATCGCTTCAATAGAGATTAACACGCTATCTTATATGTTAGCTACGCACATAAAACGAATAAGCACAACCAATACTAGGATATCAATCAATCACCACACACCAAGATATCGAAACAAATTAACTATTGAAATTCATAAGTAAATTCGCTAGAACCCCATGACAACGATTAGCCCATAATCGAACTCATCGTCACCATGGGTTCCAATAAAAGCACGGTATAAAACAAGGTCTTAATAAAATGAATAATAATTAAAGTACGAATAATCGAGATCTAGGTTCAACAAGAACGAAAATGAGCATCCAAAGTTACAACTAATTCAAAGAATCACAAGTTGAAAATAAGATCTTCTTTTTCGGAGTTGTTCTGTGCTTCTAGGTCTTCTCCTTGGTATCCCAATCTTCCCGGATGATGAAAAACCTTTTTTTTAAGTATATATACGCCCCTAGTGGACCTGGAAAATCGTCAAATTCCACTCAAAAAAGGCTTTTTCAGCGAAATCAGCGACCAGCCACGCCCTGAGCAGCCGCTCAGCTCTCCTGAGCGGGCGCTCAGCTCCTGGGCGGCCGCTCAGCTCTGCTGAGCGGGCGCTCAGCTACTGACTGGGAAAAATTCTGATGAATCTTGTTTTGGCCATAACTTGAGTTCTGCTCGTCAGAATTAGGCGATTCAACTGCCCACGCGAAGCTATTAAGATTCTCTACAACTTGAAAATGGCATTGGCTTCCAATTCTGATCACTTTTTATCATATTTCCTTTAAAAGCTCTTTTCTTCATATAACTAATACCTGAAATGCAATAATACAAAAATACATCAAAATACCAACAACTTGAGTCCAAAACAGCAATTTAAGCTTGTAATAAAGCGTTCCAAGTGGATATAAAATCCACTTATCAAGTTATTATGTGGCCTCTTTGAGGGCGGATGGAGTTGGGGGGCAGGTTCTTCCTATTGAAGATCTGGATATCCGAGAGAATGATGAAAAAAGTGGAAAGCAAGTAGAAGACTTGGTTTCGATTCCTTTAGCCCACGAGGATCCTGAGAAGGTGACTTTTATTGGAGCCACACTCGAGGAGCCCCTTAGAGGGAAGTTGGTGAAATTTTTGCAAGAAAATAGTGACATATTTGCATGGTCAGCAGCTGATATGCCAGTCATAGACCCGGAACTGATTACTCACAAGCTGAATGTGGACCCAAATCGGAAGACAGTGAAGCAAAAGAAAAGAAGTTTTGCTCCAGAGAGGCAAGAAGCTATAAAACAGGAAGTAGAGAAGCTCTTAGAGGCCGGTTTCATTGAGGAGATTCAATTTCCGGAATGGTTAGCAAACCCTGTAATGGTGAAGAAGGCCAATGGAAAATGGAGGATGTGTGTGGACTTCACCGATCTGAATGATGCCTGTCCTAAGGACTGTTTCCCATTACCAAGGATCGATACTTTGATAGATGCCACTGCTGGGCATGAGATGTTGAGCTTTATAGATGGGTTTAGTGGATACAATCAGATCAAGATGCACATGAATGACATTCCAAAGGTATCATTCATCACTGACTTTGGTGTTTATTGTTATCTTGTTATGGCATTTGGTCTCAAGAATACATGAGCCACCTATCAAAGGTTGGTAAATAAAATTTTTAAGGATCTTATTTGCAAGATCATGGAAGTCTATGTTGATGACATGTTAGTCAAAAGTCTAGTAAAGACTGACCATATAACCCATTTGAGGGAAGCTTTTGAGGTCCTGAGATATCATAAGATGATGTTAAATCCTACGAAGTGTGCTTTCGGAGTAGGGTCTGGAAAGTTTTTAGGATTAATGGTCTTCAAGAGAGGAATCGAGGCCAATCCCAATAAAATAAAGGCAATCCTGGACATGGAGCCACCAAAAACTATCAAAAATGTTCAGAAGCTCACATGAAGGGTTGCTGTGCTGGGACGATTCATCTCCAAGATAGGGGACAAGTGTTTGTCGTTCTTCAAGTCCTTAAAGAAGGTCAAAGATTTTGAATGGAGTGAGGAAAGCCAGAAGGCATTTGAGGAATTAAAGAAATATATGGCTCAGGCCCCGTTGTTGGCCAAGCCAACTTTTAATGAAGTTTTATACTTATACCTGGCTGTTTCAGAGAATGCCTTGAGCACTGTATTGGTTAAGGAGGAACTGAAAATCCAGAAACCCGTATACTATGTCAGCAAAATTCTGCATGGAGCTGAGTTGAATTATTCAACTATTGAGAAGTTTGCTCTAGCCCTGGTAGGCTTCAAGAAAGCTGCGTCCTTACTTCCAAGCTCATAAAATTGAGGTGCTAACAAATCAACCCCTGAGAAATATCATTCACAGTCCCAAGGCTAGTGGGAGGTTGATCAAGTAGGCAATAGAGCTGGGAGAATTCGACATCAAATATAAGCCACGAATGGCAATAAAAGCCCAGGAGTTAGCTGACTTCATGGTGGAATGTACCATACCCAACCAAGAAGTCGGGAGCCAGGAAGATACCATACCTCAAGACAAGGAAGTTGATAAGGGGGACAAAGAACAGGATGATAAGAAGAAAGAATATTGGGTGCTCTATTTTGATGGAGCATCAAAAATAAATTCAAGTGGAGCAGGTTTGGTTTTACAAAGCCCTGATGGGTACCTGATTGAGTATGCCATGAAGTTAGACTTCCCGACCACAAACAATGAGGCAGAATATGAAGCTCTGATAGATGGTCTTGGTTTAGCAGGGACACTTAGAGTCAAGAACTTGAAAGTCTGTGGAGACTCGAAGCTGGTCATATCCCAGGTAAAGGGAGAGTTTGAGGCAAGGGATGATACGATGGCTAAGTATGTCCGTCTAGTAAGGGCTGTGATGACCCAATTCGATGAATGCCATGTTGAGCACATTCCGAGGGAGGAAACTGCTAAGGCAGATGCATTATCAAAGTTTGCTTCATCTGAGATAGAGGAAAGTTCAGGATGTTTTTACTTCCGCGTTCTGAAGACACGAAGTATTGATGTTAAGCTTGTAGCTTCTATAGGTCTGGGGACGTCATGGATAGATCCCATTAAGACTCATATTCAAACCGGATGGTTACCAAACGATGCTACTGAAGCACGGAAGTTAGTTATTCGAGCACTAAGGTACTCTTTGATAGATGAGATTTTGTATAAAAGATCTTTTGTGGTTCCTTACATAAGGCGTCTCAGGCCCGATGAGGCACGCTTGGCTCTTGAAAAAGTATATGAAGGCATATATGGGCAAGACTTGGGGGGCAGAGCGCTAGCTCATAAGATAACCCGTTTAGGCTTCTATTGGCCGGAGATGATGGCCGATGCCAAAGAATATGTGAAGAAATATGACCGCTGCCAGAAGCATGCACCTGTCATTAAACAACCCCCTGAGATGCTGACCTCCATCAACTCACCTATCCCCTTTGCCATGTGGGGAATGGATATACTTGGACCTTTCCCCATGGCCACGGCACAAAGGAAGTTCCTGATTGTACCCATTGATTATTTTACTAAGTGGACTGAAGCCAAGCCTTTGGCCAAAATCATAACTAAGCAGGTTGCACAATTCCTGTGGGAAAATATCATGTGCCAACATGGAATTCCGCGCATCCTAGTCACTGACAATGGAACGCAATTCAACAATGAGGAATTTAAAAAGTATTCTGAGGAGAATGAAATTGAATTACGATTCATCTATGTGGCTCACCCGCAAGCCAATGGGCAAGCGGAAGTTGCAAATTGGATAATCCTGGATGGACTAAAGAAGAGGATCGAGAAGTCAAGGAATAACTGGGTGGATGAAATACTCCCAATACTATGGGCCTATAGGACTACCTGTAGAGTCACGACTGGAGCGACTCCCTTCATGTTAGCATATGGGGCAGAAGCAGTTGTTCCTGTAGAGATATCGCATTCCTCCCCCAGGATTCAAGCTTTCAATGCTGAGGAAAATGAGGAAGGGCAAAGGTTAGCCCTGGATCTAATTGATGAAGTGCGAGATGAGGCACATGCGAAGATAGTGGAATATCAGAAAAAGGCTTCATTCTACTACAACCTGAGGGTTAAAGAAAGGTTCTTCAAATAGGGTGACTTAGTCTTAAGGAAGGTGGAAGCTTCTGGTATAGGGAAGAAAGGGAAGCTTGCTCCAAATTGGGATGGGCCATACCAGGTCAAGAGTGTTCAAGGTA
Organism: Apium graveolens; assembly: GCF_009905375.1. Taxonomy (NCBI): domain Eukaryota; kingdom Viridiplantae; phylum Streptophyta; class Magnoliopsida; order Apiales; family Apiaceae; genus Apium; species Apium graveolens. Next base: position 70,502,757 of record NC_133656.1, on the reverse strand, counting down.
GAGGAACCTATAAGCTTGAAACTATGGATGGTTTTGTAGTCCCGAGAACTTGGCATGCGCAAAACCTGAAAGTTTACCATGTGTAAAATAGTTAAAGCAAAATTCTCACTTGTCAAGATGACAAGTAGGTTGGAAAGCACCTTGAAGCTTTGCTTGCGTAGGACTTTATATTCTAATTCTAGTAGTATCTACATTATTGATTCATTATTGTTAAGGGTAGAACCCATGATTATTGTTAAGGGTAGAACCCATGCTATGTAAGGTTTTGGAAAACCAGACTTCGTATTAATAAGTTTGAAATTATTTCAACCTTTGGATATTTAAGTGGTGATAATACTTTGTGTGATTTTAACAAAGGTCATGCTTTGATCATTAAAAAAGAAGACTTCGAGAGTTCTTCAATTATAAGAAGTGCTTATTTCACAAGGGGCTAAGTAGCTCAGGTCATCTAACATTAAAAGCATAATAAGTGTTGAAAAGTTAAAGGAGAGAGGTATAAAGAAGAAAGCAGCATAAATAAACCCCGAAGGGAAATAATTTCTGGATACAAATAAAGTTCAACAATAAGTTATGAATAAAATTAAAAACTAGAAACACTACTCCTTCATGCGGGAGCCTTCATTCCCTTGCTCCTTATCAGCACCTTCTTTCTCAGCACCCTTCACGGGAGAAGCAGGAGGAGAGGCAGTACTAGGATCCAGAATACGATCATCAGGCGGAGGAGAGTTGAAGAGAGCATCCAAGCTATCCTCAGTCTCTGGCTGCTCAGGACTTATAAAGTCCTTGGGATCTACTAAGCCATGATGCTTCTCCGAGACCGCCTTTACAGCTGCATCCCATCCCTGGGTAAACTGCAAAGAGTAAAGACCCTCATCATTGATTTCCATGAGATTCTTGAATTTATCAGAATCCATGTAATCATCAATGAGTTTTTCCTTATCACTCCTAAGTTTCACCAGCTCAGAATGAGCCTTAGACAGCTCCTTCTTCTTTGTGTCCAACTTTTTCTCCAGGTCCTTTGCTCTCTCCTCCCATTTCTTCATCTCCTTTTCAAACTCATCAGAGTTCCCCTTCTAAGACCTAGCCTGATGGAGGGCCGCCTGGAAGTAGGTGTTACTCTGTACAAAGAAACATGAGTTAGCACAATTTCATTAAAAAAAATAATAAGAAAGTTGGAATTTAAAAAGAAAGGAGTAGTATGTTACCGCAGCTTGGGCCTGAGAACCCAAAAGCTCGATAGTCTCAATGCCACTCCCCGTGACGATGTCAGTAAAGTCGTGGGGAGTGATGAAATGGTACGACCAATCCTTGGCATATTTGGTGGATCTAACCGCCTTAAGTGGAGGATCTACATCATCCCTTAACTCCACAACAGGGACGTGGGGCCTAACGAAGGTGGGAGCATCGGGCTTGCCCCTCGGGTCTCTGTTCAGCTTGGCCCTCTTCTGGCGGCCAGATTCCCCCTCCTTAGGCATGCTGATATTATTAATGGCCTCACAAGCTAAAAGAAAGAGAAGAAAAGTATTAAAAATCTGGAAGTAATATAGTTGCAAATAAAGAAGGAGTAAAATAGATGCGCAGGTAGAGTTACCCTTATCACTGGCATGAGAAAGTCCAACTTTATTCAACGAGAACTCCTCTAAAAGAGTCCAAGTATCTGTCTTTCCGTCTTTAGAAATGAGGGCTTGATAGGCCACCTCCTCCTCATCAGTTAACCTGATACTACCAGGACTCCCATTTGACACTTTGCAAAAGGGCCTACGGAAGAGTGTGGCCCAATCACCCCTAGCCCAGGTCAGCCTAACAAACTCATCCCTCCATTTAGGGTTGTTCTCGACTATAGAGTTGCTATCAAAAATATGGGGAATTTTGGGCCGTTGACGAATTAAAACCCAGTCCGGTTGACCCATGGAACTGTTATAAAATTGAAAGACTTTCCTAAAGACAGTTACGGAAAGAGGGAAATTGTTTCTAAGACACAGAACCATAGAACAGATAATATTCCTCCATGCATTGGGAGGGAGTTGACAAGGGTTGATTTTTACATCTACAAGTAAACGAGGAATAAATTCGTGAAAGGGGAACCTAAGACCCGCGGTCAGGGCACCTCAATAAATAAACAGAGTATTCCCTTCCCAATTACATGTCCTATCCCCAGGGGTGGCTGGGGTAATCCTAAGATAGGGTGGAAGTTTATACACGGTGTTCATGGACTCAATTCTACCATCCAACTCATGAAAAGTGTTACCATGGTTATATGAATCTAATTTAGATAAAGAGGGATATTCATCGCCTCTAGAGTTTATCATATCTATTAAAGAAATGTACGGAGATTGGATTTGAATGGCAGTACCTCTCTTGGAAGTGTTCATCTTCCCCAAATGAGCTAGATCACGATCCGCCATTGATATTCTTCGGATAAAGGCTTGAAACCCAGAAAAACTTGAAGGTGGTGGAGCTACGGCGGCTGAGGTCGCCGGAAATTGCCTTTCTAAGAGAGGAAGCTTGAGAGAAATTTGAGAGAGTTCTTGAGAGAAAAGTTGAGAAATGAGAAGTGAAGTGAGGATTCTCGCTTCTCACTTCTCTTTTATAGGCGAAAAGCTCGGAATACGACGCATTTTTAGGCCCATACAGCCAGGCCCAATTTGAGGAGAGCCCATCATAGAGAAGTTTCAGGAATATTCTAGAAGCAGGAATGGAAACTAAAGAGTCAAAAATCGACCAGAATTTTGAAGAAATAGTTTGATCAGAGTTCTGATCGACAAAGGGAGGAACCCTGATCGATAATTCATTCGATCTAAAGGGTAAAAAACCACTTAGATCGATCAGAGTCCTGATCAACAAAAAGTAGGAACCCTGATCGATATTGTATTCGATCTAAAGGGTAAAAAGCCACTTAATTCGATCAGAGTCCTGATCGACAAAGGGAGGAACCCTGATCGATAATTCATTCGATCTAAAGGGTAAAAAACCACTTAGATCGATCAGAGTCCTGATTGACAAAGGGAGGAACCCTGATCGATATTTCATTCGATCTAAAGAGTAAAAAACCACTTAGTTCGATCAGAGTTCTGATGGAAAAAGGATAACATCCTGATCAAAGATTCCATTGATTAGAGTGGTGTATTGTGAGCTAGATCGATCAGAATCCTGATCAAAATCGATCAGGATTCCTGATCGATTTTGCACAATTCCTGATCGAAGATTCCATTGATTGTGTAATATCCCATATTTTCAAATATTATTATTATTATTATTTGGAATTGTTTATGTGATTTTATGTGAATTTAAGGGAATGATCTAGTAATTGGAATTGATGTTTGGGTGTTTATATGTGATACTATTTGAGTATTTAAATTATTATATGTCCAGAATAAAATATAGATAATTGTGGTATTTTTCTGATAATTTTTGGGCCGGTGTATGATTTTATAATGCGTTATGGATTTATTAATTATTTTCCCAGTAATTACAAAATAAACTATGTGTATGGGTTCTGACAGCTGGATATTATTTTTATTAATATCTTTATTGATTAGGTGAGATTATTGGTGTTCGAGTATCATTTGTGTAATTAGTTGTGTTATTTTGTTTTTATAATTAAAAGTGATTTTGTTAAAGAATTACTTTCATAAATATTTGGATTATCTCTAAAATCATTTTTATTACTTCATAATCTTATTTATTATTTTTAGGAGTTTATAAAATTTAGAAATCAATATTTTATTATTTATTTAGCCCTGTATGATTTTCTGATTGCATTTATTTGTAAAATCCGTATTTAATTCCAGAATTCTTTAAAAATCATGAAACTCATATTTATTCAAGTTTGGAATATTCCGAGAATTTTCAAATTATTTTGGAAATTTTTAGGATTAATTTCACCCGCGCGTCAATTCGTTTAATTGATAAAAGCGGGTATAAAGTGTATTTTAGAAATTATTTTAAAATTTTGAAAGTTACATTTTTATTTACTTCGGGATATTTATAATAATTTAAGATTATTATGGTAATTTTTCTTAATTTATCGGACTTCGAATTTCGGGACAAATGGGGCTTTAAAAGGTTCGTAGTTGTCCTCGCATATACGTGTCGGCTTTATAAAACAATTTGTGGACACGTGTTTGTGTCCCCGTGCTCAGTGCAACACCTGTCAAGCAAGAAAATAAAAAAAAAGGGAAACCTCCCCCCGTTTCTTCTTCCTTCTCGGCTTACTCCCTCCGCCTTCAATCTCTCGATCTCTCATTCCTCTCTGTCTATGTAATACTCTCTCCTTGTCCCTATTTCTTCCCTCTCTTCTTCCCTTCCTTATTTTTATTCTTTCCGCTGCTATTTTGCGGATTTCAGCCGCTGCCTTCCTCCGTTTTCCGGTAGTAATCGCCGCCCTTCCTCCTATTTATTCATCGATTGCTTCATGTTTATATATATACATACTTGCTGTATGTATACGTTTCTGTGTGTGTGAAATTGTGTGTGTGTATCGTGTGGTGTGTGTGTGTGTTTCCGGCTGTGGAAGTGAGTGTGTGGTGTGATATTTTCCGGCCTGTTCTGGCCGTGTTCTGCCCCGTTTCTGTTGTGGTGGCGTGTGCTTAGCACGCGAGTGTGTTGCCTGTGTTGCCTTGGTTCAAATGGTTCTGATTAAAATTTTATTTTATTTTTTTTAATTTTTCTTTGCAGGAAAGATTATTTGATTGATTTCGTGAAATAAATAATTTATATGCGAGGATTATAAATTAATCGGTGGAATTTATTCGGATACCCGAATATTTCGGGCACCAATAAATTTTGCCGCCGTACCGCGATGACTCGTTACGAGCGGACGGTGGACGGTGATGACGTTGTTCTGAGTCCTACGATTTAAAAATACAAAATATGATTTAAATTATAAATTACGATTTAAAACACAAAAACAGATTAAAACATAAAAATACGGATGATAGCGATTATTAATTGTATTTAATTAGAATTGGTGAATTGCAAATCGGCGTTGTTAATTGAAGTTGGTGATTAAATTGTAGATCGCGATTGATTGATGTTGTTGTGATTGACGTTGGGATGTTCGACGGGTAGGCCGATAAACAAAGGAGACGCTGCCCGATTTTTGGGAAATTAATTCCAAAAATACGGGAACGTAACCTATGATTATCGGAGACGTCGAACGAGGTTATATAATTAATTTTTTTTTACGAAACCTAATGACGTGTTGAGACAAGATATTTTTATAAATAAACCGTTCGACCGTTTAATACGAAACGAACGCGTACAGACTCAGAAAAGTATTTCGCTTTCAATAAAAATACTTTCGAGACCCAAATTCTTTTGTTTCTAAAGGTCGCTTGTTTTACGAATTATTCCAAGTCGATTTTTGATCGATAAATCATATTTTTGACCCGATTTTAGTTTTAAACATATCGAGTCGACCCTTCTGATGAACCGAGTCTTATGTGATATGAATTATGTGATATATGAGTTATGTGCTTATGTGCTATGTGAATTACATGTATATGTGGGTCATAAGTCTTGTGTTTGACTGTTTTCCTTATGTGTGGGCTATCGTATGGGTAGACGATAGGCTTTTGACGCGTAGTTCGTCGAGTGGTTATCGATTAATACAATTAAAGTTCTATATTTGAATTATAGATGCGGATCATTCGAGTTGATCAAGACAAGACACTGGATAAAGAATGAGATGGAATGGTATTGGATGTCTGGCTTCTAGCAATCGCAGGAGCAGCATATTAGTAAAGTGTTGAAAAGAAGGACGGAGATGTCTTGAGTCAGAATGTCAGAATAGATGCGTCTTTGCGAGTATGACTAATTGCTAAAACCCAAAGACAAGTATCCCTATCATCACTTATTGTTCAAGTGATATTTATTTTAAATCTTATCATGCAAGTATTGCTTTCTCTATTCTCAGTTCAAGAGAGATAGATGTTTTACATATCGCTGAATTAAATAATTATGTTCATGCAAATACTCATCTGCTATTCTATGTTCAGAATAGTCAAGTGATTTTACTTATCCAATTATCGGATTTATAAATGTTTTGGATTTTGATAAAAGTGATTTGGTTGCGAATATTCCTACCCAAGAATTGGGCGAATAAAATTATTTCAGGTGTCAATTATTATGACCCCATTTCAATAAAAGGTTTTAAGATTGGATCATAATTGCGTAAGTGACCGGGACGGACGGTCCAGCGGAGGGCTATTTCTAAGTGCCATATGAAATATTATGACACCATTTTGCCACAGGCTAGTTATGCCTTTTTGTTTGAGTAATCGTGTTTTTGGGGTCACGTTTCTACGAATCATGACCTTGTGCTATCACACGGGCTGATCAGCATGTGATAGTACGTCCGTCGGAGGATGATCCTAATCTAAATTATCATTTGTTTTTGATATTCATAGAATAAATGATTTATCAACTGTTTCTGTTTTGGAATAATGGTAAAGTGCGGTTTGATTCAGATTTTGATTTATGCTGATACTTACGTTGTTGCTAAATATCAAAGGTGGTATTAGTATAGATGAATGATGTTGACTTCAGTATGGAATGTTGTGAGCATCAAAGTTCATATTGATATCTAATTTGATATGACAGCAGAATAAGTATTAATTTGAAGAGTTCGGTTTTGAATAAAGTTTATGATTCAATCCATAATCATTGTCTCATGTTATTGTGGTTTACGATATTTCTGTAAACACTGTTTTACGAATTTTATTCTCGTCAAGATTCAAAGTATTGCTGAAGCATCTCGCTCAAAAATATCAAATTGGTTTTGAATACAATTAAGGAATTAAATCTGGGATTCCTCAACTAAAATTTTATGATTCAGCAATTATGATTTTAAATGTTCTGCTCTAATACAGATGTCGGTTTTATATCAAAAGATCCTATATATATGTTATAATGATCTTGCTGAGCATTTCTTCCGCTCATACTTGCCTGTTTTTAAATTTAACCTCCAGTGAGGATTAGTTTGCGCTGTTTAGCTGCATAATTCGAGGAAGCAAAGAAGAAGCTTTTGGAAGGTGGTTGGTCCAGGGTTTGCGGACTAGTGTAAGTTTTATTGTGTAAAGTTGTTTATATTATATTATATTATAATTGTGTATTGTATTTGGGCCTAGTATACTTCTTTTCGAAGTTATACTAGCGGGTTAAGTTTTAAGGTTGAGAATTATTGAAAAGAGTTTTAAAAGAATGAGAAAAAATTATTTGTGGAATTTGGAATTCTTGTTTCTAAAACTGTAACCTTAAAAGATCTTGGAGTAGATAGGGGTCATTTATGATAAATATCTTCCGCTGGCATTTATTTATTGATTTAACAGGTTATTTTGGATTGAGGTTTCATCGTGACGACCAAATCCCTTGACCCCAGATTTGGGGGCGTTACAGGTTGGTATCAGAGCTGAGGTTATAGTAAACTAGAAACGAGAGTGTGTAGGAGTGTGTATAGCTATGTGAGGACGTTTGAGCTCATATCGAGTTCCTGTTGGACTATTGGATATAGTACCAACGAGTAAGTTAAGATAGGCGCATTCGTTCGAGATGGTTGTGCTGAGCTGGATGGAACTCCGAAAAGCTGCAAACTTCTATTATGGAATCTTTCGAGACTACGATTCGACGACGATGGAGATTATCGATATCATTGGAACGTGAAGAAGTGTCTAGAAGTGGGTGACGATTTAACTGGAGAGTTCAAATTGAAGATAAATATTAAGACTTTGGCAATACCTTCTCTTTCTATAATTCCTTTTGACATCTCTCAAAAGAAGTAATTGTTAGAGGATATATTCCCTAACACTCATTTTCAATCATAACTGTGTTTTAAATGTGCCAGAGGCTGTCATGAAGCCTATTTTTCAGGTTTTGATAGCTCTGTCAAGTTATGATAATTTAATTCCACTTTTCTTATTTGGTGGATAGTTTCATGGTAATGTGACACCACTTGCTCATTTGGTGTACATAATTTGGTTCTCTGGATTTCATTTCCTTCATAAATATCAGCTTTGAAATCTTTTCAGCTTTATTCATTTGATTTTCAATTCCGTTGATATTCTTTTATTTTGACTGAGATGAACAACCCTAACTATAGGGGACACAAGGTATACCTGTCTGTATGATAGGAGTTGGATGGGACGCCATCACTTGCGTGTGTTGTGAATACATGAAGGTTAACAACCTTTAGTAGTGTCTTAATTTGGACACGCAATACCGAGTTCATTTGATCATATTGATCTCTCAGTTATTCCTTCATTTCAATAATACTTTTTCTCAAATTCAGATTCTATCCTGTTATGCTACAAAATTATTTTCTCTTTGAAATTCTATGATTTTATTATCTCAAATATTCAAAGGTATGCCAATCAAGTTAAGTTGAGTTATCTTGGTCAAGTCAGAGTAAAGCGATGTGATGGAATTACCAAGGACGACAGTGGATTGTAATGCGATTAGAATATCAGGGGTATATAGCGAAGTCAATCTGTTTCTTTATCTCTCTATCTCTCTCTTTCTTTTCTTCCCTCTATCTTTCTCTCTATTCTTCTTTCTCGCAATCAGTAAAGCGATTCTATTGAGGAATTGGTCAAAATAGGCGAATGGAACAATGGTGCCCAGTAGAGCACCTGTAAAAGTTTTATTATACAAGGAATATAAGATTGGTTTGAGATTTTGGAAAATTAAGTTTATTTGGAAACGGAAAGTTGGTTAGAAAACCCTCAGTGCTTTCTTCTGCTGATTCCGAGGACGGAATCCTTATAAGGTGGGTAGATTGTAATATCCCATATTTTCAAATATTATTATTATTATTATTTGAAATTATTTATGTGATTTTATGTGAATTTAAGGGAATGATCTGGTAATTGGAATTGATGTTTGGGTGTTTATATGTGATACTATTTGAGTATCTAAATTATTATATGTCCAGAATAAAATATAGATAATTGTGGTAGTTTTCTGGTAATTTTTGGACCGGTGTATGATTTTATAATGCTTTATGGATTTATTAATCATTTTCCCAGTAATTACAAAATAAACTATGTGTATGGGTTCTGACAGCTGGATATTATTTTTGTTAATATCTTTATTAATTAGGTGAGATTATTGGTGTTCGAGTATCATTTCTGTAATTAGTTGTGTTATTTTGTTTTTATAATTAAAAGTGATTTTGTTAAAGAATTACTTTCATAAATATTTGGATTATCTCTAAAATCATTTTTATTACTTCATAATCTTATTTATTATTTTTAGGAGTTTATAAAATTTAGAAATCAATATTTTATTATTTATTTAGCCCTGTATGATTTTCTGATTGCATTTATTTGTAAAATCCGTATTTAATTCCAGAATTCTTTAAAAATCATGAAACTCATATTTATTCAAGCTTGGAATATTCCGAGAATTTTAAAATTATTTTGGAAATTTTTAGGATTAATTTCACCCGCGCGTCAATTCGTTTAATTGATAAAAGCGGGTATAAAGTGTATTTTAGAAATTATTTTAAAATTTTGAAAGTTACATTTTTATTTACTTCGGGATATTTATAATAATTTAAGATTATTATGGTAATTTTTCTTAATTTATCGGACTTCGAATTTCGGGACAAATGGGGCTTTAAAAGGTTCGTAGTTGTCCTCGCATATACGTGTCGGCTTTATAAAATAATTTGTGGACACGTGTTTGTGTCCCCGTGCTCAGTGCAACACCTGTCAAGCAAGCAAATAAAAAAAAAGGGGAACCTCCCCCCCCCCCCGTTTCTTCTTCCTTCTCGGCTTACTCCCTCCGCCTTCAATCTCTCGATCTCTCATTCCCCTCTGTCTATGTAATACTCTCTCCTTGTCCCTATTTCTTCCCTCTCTTCTTCCCTTCCTTATTTTTATTCTTTCCGCTGCTGTTTTGCGGATTTCAGCCGCTGCCTTCCTCCGTTTTCCGGTAGTAATCGCCGCCCTTCCTCCTATTTATTCATCGATTGCTTCATGTTTATATATATACATACTTGCTGTATGTATACGTTTCTGTGTGTATGAAATTGTGTGTGTGTGTATCGTGTGGTGTGTGTGTGTCTTTCCGGCTGTGGAAGTGAGTGTGTGGTGTGATATTTTCCGGCCTGTTCTGGCCGTGTTCTGCCCCGTTTATGTTGTGGTGGCGCGTGCTTAGCACGCGAGTATGTTGCCTGTGTTGCCTTGGTTCAAATGGTTCTGATTAAAATTTTATTTTATTTTTTTTAATTTTTCTTTGCAGGAAAGATTATTTGATTGATTTCATGAAATAAATAATTTATATGCGAGGATTATAAATTAATCGGTGGAATTTATTCGGATACCCGAATATTTCGGGCACCAATAAATTTTGCCGCCGTACCGCGATGACTCGTTACGAGCGGACGGTGGACGGTGATGACGTTATTCTGAGTCCTACGATTTAAAACACAAAAACGGATTAAAACATAAAAATACGGATGATAGTGATTATTAATTGTATTTAATTAGAATTGGTGAATTGCAAATCGGTGTTGTTAATTGAAGTTGGTGATTAAATTGTAGATCGCGATTGATTGATGTTGTTGTGATTGACGTCGGGATGTTCGACGGGTAGGCCGATAAACAAAGGAGACGCTGCCCGATTTTTGGGAAATTAATTCCAAAAATACGGGAACGTAACCTACGATTATCGGAGACGTCGAACGAGGTTATATAATTAATTTTTTTTTTTTACGAAACCTAATGACGTGTTGAGACAAGATATTTTTATAAATAAACCGTTCGACCGTTTAATACAAAACGAACGCGTACAGACTCAGAAAAATATTCTGCTTTCATTAAAAATACTTTCGAGACCCAAATCCTTTTGTTTCGAAAGGTCGTTTGTTTTACGAATCATTCCAAGTCGATTTTTGATCGATAAATCATATTTTTGACCCGATTTTAGTTTTAAACATATCGAGTCGACCCTTCTGATGAACCGAGTCTTATATGATATGAATTATGTGATATATGAGTTATGTGCTTATGTGCTATGTGAATTACGTGTATATGTGGGTCATAAGTCTTGTGTTTGACTGTTTTCCTTGTGTGTGGGCTATCGTATGGGTAGACGATAGGCTTTTGACGCGTAGTTCGTCGAGTGGTTATCGATTAAGACAATTAAAGTTCTATATTTTAATTATAGATGCAGATCATTCGAGTTGATCAAGACAAGACACTGGATAAAGAATGAGATGGAATGGTATTGGATGTCTGGCTTCTAGCAATCGCAGGAGCAGCATATTAGTAAAGTGTTGAAAAGAAGGACGGAGATGTTTTGAGTCAGAATGTCAGAATAGATGCGTCTTTGCGAGTATGACTAATTGCTAAAACCCAAAGGCAAGTATCCCTATCATCACTTATTGTTCAAGTGATATTTATTTTAAATCTTTTGATGCAAGTATTGCTTTTCCTATTCTCAGTTCAAGATAGATAAATGTTTTATATATCGCTGAATTAAATAATTCTGTTTATGCAAGTACCCTCTGCTATTCTATGTTCAGAATAGATTTACAAATGTTTTGGGTTTTGAGAATAATGATTCTGTTGCAAGTATTCCTGCCCAAGTGAATTGGGGGAATAAAATTATTTCAGGTGTCAATTATTATGACCCCATTTCAATAAAAGGTTTTAAGATTGGATCATAATTGCGTAAGTGACCGGGACGGACGGTCCAGCGAAGGGCTATTTCTAAGTGCCATATGAAATATTATGACACCATTTTGCCACAGGCTAGTTATGCCTTTTTGTTTGAGTACTCGTGTTTTTGGGGTTACGTTTCTATGAATCATGACCTTGTGCTATCACACGGGCTGATCAGCATGTGATAGTACGTCCGTCGGAGGATGATCCTAATCTAAATTATCATATCGTTTTGATATTCATAGAATAAATGATTTAATAATTGTTTCTATTTTGGAATAATGGTAAAATGCAGTTTTGATTCAGATTCTGATTTATACTTATACTTACGTTGTTGTTAAATATCAAAGGTGGTATTAGTATAGATGATTGATGTAGACTTCAGTATGGGTGTTGTGAGCATCAAAGTTCGTATTGATATCTAATTTGATATGACAGCAAAGTAAGTATTAATTTGAAGAGTTCGGTTTTGAATGGTTTATGATCCACTCTATAATCATTGTTTCATGTTATTGTTGTTTATGATATTTCTGTAAACACTGTTTTACGAGTTTGATTCTCGTCAAGATTCAAAGTATTGTTGAAGCATTTCGCTCAAAAATATCAAAATGGTTTTGAATACAATTAAGGAATCAATTCTGGGATTCCTCAACTAAAATTTTATGATTCAACAATTATGATTTTTAAATGTTCTGCGCTGATGCAGATGTCGATTTTATATCAAAACGACCATATATATGTCATAATGAACTTGCTGAGCATTTCTTTCGCTCATACTTGCCTGTTTTTAAATTTAACCTCCAGTGAGGATTAGCTTGTGCTGTTTAGCTGCATAATTCGAGGAAGCAAAGAAGAAGCTTTTGGAAGGTGGTTGGTCCAGGGTTTGCGGACTAGTGTAAGTTTTATTGTGTAAAGTTGTTTATATTATATTATATTATAATTGTGTATTATATTTGGGCCTAGTATACTTCTTTTTGAAGTTATACTAGCGGGTTAAGTTTTAAGGTTGAGAATCATTGAAAAGAGTTTTAAAAGAAAGAGAAAAAATTATTTATGGAATTTGGAATTCTTGTTTCTAAAACTGTAACCTTAAAAGATCTTGGAGTAGATAGGGGTCATTTATAATAAATATCTTCCGCTGGCATTTATTTATTGATTTAACAGGTTATTTTGGATTGAGGTTTCATCGTGACGACCAAATCCCTTGACCCCGGATTTGGGGGCGTTACAGATTGGAGTGGTGTATTGTGAGCTAGTTCGATCCGAATCTTGATCAAAATCGATCAGGATTCCTGAACGATTTTGCACAATTCCTGATCGAAGATTTCATCGATTAGAGTGGTGTATTATGAGCTAGTTCGATCAGAACCCTAATCGAAATTGATCAGGATTCCTGATCGATTTTGCACCAATCCTGATCGAAGATTCAATAGACCAGAGTGACAATATCGCATTAAGTTCTTTCAGGATCCTGGTCGATTTCGACCAGGATTCCTGATCGATTTGATATGTCTCCTGATCGATTTTAATCCAGAAAAATAAGGAAAAATCCAGAAAAATAAAGGGAAAATCTAGAAAAATAAAGAAAAATCCCAGAATTCAGGGAAAATTCCGGGAAATTAAGATAATTCCTAAATAATAGGAATGAAAGCAAATCATTGTTAATGTGTAGGTCGCTCCACAATTTACGTAAAAACGATACCCTGTAAGAGAACGAGTGAACTTAACTTTTGCGAAATCTTATACGGTTTCCCAAAAGTTGGGGGGCAAATGATAGGGAATAAATAAATCCTGATTACGTAATTAGATATTACATCAATTACACATGATTTGGGCTGTAAGGCCCAATAAGAAGATGTATGACATTCAGACTAAAAAGGTTAACACATTGATCAGGCCTGATGGACCAGATTCGGCCTGATGGAACAAAGAAGGCCCAAAACCCTGAATATTAATTAATTTCGTAATTAATTAATAAGGGAGAAAAATAGCTATTAAGATGAGTCCTAGTGGGGATATAAATCCTTGTAGATTGGTCTCCAAGGAACCTCATGGGATAAGGAATCAGCTTCCTACTTCCTAAGACTCCAAAGTCCATTCTAATTCAGAGACTTGCCCACCAAGTCTCCTAACCCAAGTCCAATTCAAGGACTCCCAACATCTATATAAGGGGTCTCACCCCCACCAATCAGAACTAAGTTTTTTGACTTGATCCTTGGCAATCAGCAAGGTACGTAGGCATCTTGTTAAGGCAGATCGAGTCACGAAACACAAGAGCAGTCAAATCGAGCCTCGAAGCTCACGTTCCTTAGTAATGAATACAGCAGTTACTATACTTTAGTTTTTAATCCATAACAAGTATATTATGTTAGTTATTGTATTATATTTTTTTCTAAATATGATAATATTTGTTTAAGTGATTATTCTCAATAGAGGTGTTCACCCAACTGCTATTACGTCACTGCAAAATATGATTTTTGAGTTTCCTGGTGTGATTGCACGTTAAAATTCTTACAAACCGTGTGATGCAGGTTGTCATTTTATATTTTAAGTTGTATGATTGAAAACGCATTACACCGCATATAATATTATACCATATATTTTATTATATATATATGAAATAATATAATTTAATTTATAAACTATTATAGTAACGTGTTAGTTGATATACATAACATAAAAGAAGATTGTTGTTGAGATAAGTTTTTTTGAGATATTATATTAACAATCAATTTTATAATTTATTATAATATTTAGGTTAATATTTTTAGACCTCAAGGATCACATTGCCTCCATCACCACCCCAAAATTGTGTGTTGTGACTTATGCGGGTTTTGAGTTCCGCGATACAGTGGCAGTTTAAAATTTTAACTAAACTGCATGTGCGTGTGGATCCGTAATTTTAGAAAAAAATCGCAATGCCCGCACCGCGGGCAACCTTAATTTTTAGTAAGTATAAAAATTCTTTTCAATTCTTATTCATTTTAGTCTTACTCTGAAAATCTCCAAGGCAAAAAGCAAGAATACTCTCTCTTTTAAGTAGAAAGTCTCTTTCTCAGCTTCCGAATTCAAATTTCTGAATGGCACCAATAGTCGAAATCATGTTTTATTCTGGGTTTATCTATGAACAAAACAATTTTGTTGCTCTAGTGGATATTATTTCAAATTCTCAAGAATTTCATGGTCCAGTGAAGTTCATCAATGGGTGTTAGTTCTTATATGCCATGTTGGAGGCACCCACCATCTACTATGAAGTTGTGGAGAAAATTTAGAACATTGCAATGTATGATGCTGGTAACAATGTTCTTAACTTTACTCTCAAGGGTGAACAACATATTGTTAACTCTGGTATTATAACTGCTTATTTCATTTACCTGAGAATAACTGTGTCAAGCAACCTGATGATGCACCATAATATCAACCGATTAGGAATATAAGCTATTAATGACTAACTATCAACGGATGGTCAGATTAACTATGTTAACAGATAAATCTTGAAGTATTCATTGATAGTAACAGAAAAATGTTAATAAGACAAATTTGACAGTTCACATGTGTTGATATGAAAACTCATTTTGAATATGAAAGACAAGATAAAGATTCTTGTTGTTTCGGAAACTCAAAGAAGCAGAAACATTACATTTCTATACCAGTAAATTGGAGGGTTGAAAGTGTTGGGAATCACGGACTGAGGGTGTTACTACGTTTTAGAATAAAGATTACGAAAAGAGGATTACCTTGTTAATGGTTGATTCCACGCTCTTCTATTGTATTCCCAAATTCCCTTGAGCGAAGTGTGGCCTCCGTCTTCTCAAGTTATCCTCTCTTCTTGCTCCTTGGTGGCTACAATATGTTTTCACACAATTTCCAAGCAAGAAGAGAATAAGAATATATATAGGCTACAATAGGGACCATGGATAATTAGGTTGGGCCTTCTAATTACATCTTGAGCCTAGCCCAATGTAATTAAATATTAATTCAATCCACTAAAGAATTAATATTTGCACTACCTTTCCTAATACCGTAATTTAATTAATTCGGTTCCAATATTATTTGCTTATTAAATTCCCCATGTTTAAAATATCATATGTCCATTAATTAAATAAATTACTGATAATTTATTTAATTAATATCTTTTATCCTTGATCATCCACTCAACCTTTATTTAATTATGCCTGAATAAATTCCACCTGCAGGGTTTCACATAATTAAATCTTTTTGAGCTTTCAAGGGGACATCATTAACCCGAATATTATCAGGACATGGATTCCTTCAATAAATAATATCCACCATGTATATAATTCCATCACCCAAAATATAATGATATAATTCAGAAGAATTATTTCATATATAATCAAAGCATGTAAATAATATACACGTGTCAATTACTATTTCCGGATTAAGAACCTAAGCATTAATAATAACATAGAATCTTAGTTCTCCTTCTTAATCAGTATTAAGGGAACAATTCTAAATTTGATCCTGTTCAATATACACAAAGTATACTAGCATTATTTATTAGTCAATATAAACTAATCTAAATAATACTACAGCCATACCAGTGGATTGTCCAACACCACCTGTGTAATAACCCCCAAAATTTTCAACTTTTTGTAACCCTTGTGAATAGTGTTTTAGCTGAATGAGAAAACTTTTCATGCCACATTATGTAGGGGTTCTATTATGGATATTCTGAGATTTTATTAGTACTCTATATGGTATATGAGTGTATGTAAAGATCGTCAGAATCCAATTTCCGAACACTTTGGTTTTTCCCGGAAATCCACTAGATACGGAAAGAATTGAGTATAAGGTAGCAGGATAAAAAGGATTTAAATTAAAGGATTATAATAGAGGATCATAAAAAGGAATATAATGTATTGAGAAAGGTTAAGGGAACCTAAGTAATAAGATCCCGGGTATGATCCTTCAAACGATAAACGAGAACGAAAGTTAAGCGAACCGTATAACAGATCATCGGTCATTAGGCAAACAATTAGGAAGTTAATCAAAGGAATTAGAGAGAGTGATGTCACCCAACCAATGAGAAGAGGACAAGGAGGGAAAGATGACATCACCACATGACATGGGCATGATATGGGAAGGAAGGAGATGTGGTGGCTTTTTAACCACACAAAATCAAGGGCAAAAAGGTAATTAACTAAATCAAACACAAAACCAATCAACCAAGCCAAGCAAATCACTTTCATCAAAATCAAAAAAAAAAAGAAACCAAGGCATTGTTCTTCATGCTCTCGGCTTTTTGACATTTTAAAGGCAAGGAATTTCAAAATCAAAGATCCAAGCTTCCTAAATTGGTGAGTTAATTCCCTAATCATCTTTATGCTTAGTTAGGGCTATATCATGAGTTTAAGCCATCAATTCCTTCTCAATCTTCTTCATTTAATCAAAGAAGAAGACAATGAATAGTGTTTTCAAGTTTTTAACTTGAAATTTTTCTTGATTTCCTTGAAGATCCAAGCATTCCTAAGACTTCTCAAAGCTTCTTAAGGCTTCCTAGCTCCTCCCACCACTTCAAGGAAGGTATATCATCTCCAAACCCTAGCTTCCTATGTATTATAAGATGACTTTGATTAGTAGGGTGATATTGAAGCTTAATGTTTGTGATTTAGAGTTTGGGATTGAAATGGTATTGAATGGAATGGTAAATGTTGTTGTTTTGGTTAAAAGATTGTAGTATAGTTAAATTCAAGCTTAGGCATAAGTATGAATGTTAAAATTGAATTGGTTGGGGCTGATATGATGTGATAAGGATGGATGTTGGTTGTATGTTTGATTTGAGGTTGAATTGGGTTGGTTTTGAATGGTTTTAAATTGGGAAATCGCGTAAACATAGCCGTTGTAACGTCCGATTTTCTTTAGACTGTTTTTGTGCATAACATTAGGACCCGAGAACCCCCCTGCTAGATTATGACCATTGCCATGTTTAGATAGTTCGTGTTACGAGCTTCGTTTTGATATGTAGTTCGTTCGATTTCGATGCACAGTTTAGGAGAAACGACCGTTTCAAGTAACGGCGTTTCGCGAACGAAACTTTTCCCCTCGCCTTACTTTGAAACATAGGTTAAAGACCAAAAAGGGTTAATTAATGTATGAAACATTTATGGTAAGTGTGTTAGGCAGTTGGTAAGACACTCGCGAAGGAATCGCCTTAAAACTCGTAAAGGTTAAATTATTAAAAATGGTGGAGCCGAGGGTACTCGAGTGACTTAAGCGAATCAGTAAGCGCAAAACAAGCGTTAGAGTCTAAGTTAGTTAAAGTATAGATTTACAAGTGACTTTGGTTTAATTCCGACTTACTTGTTGTTTATAGGTTACCAGACTCGTCCCGAGCCTTTTATCACCCCAAGTCGCTCAGGCAAGTTTTCTACCCGTTATAACTGTTGTTGTGATGTATATATGTATATGCATTATCTTGCGATAGATGCATGTTGGTTAATTAGCAAATGTTGCTATATATTGAAGCATGCTGCTATGATATATATATATATATGCATGCCTGTTTCGTATTCTTTCCATATATAATTGTTGATTCAGTTGATAATACCTATGATACAGGATAGCGGTAACTTGCATATACCCTTAGTATAGGGACCCAAAAGATGAAAACATTTTCTAAAACCGGGAGTCGAGGATCCCGAGTAGATTTTATATATATGTATATATATACATATATATTTATATATATATATGGTTATAGTTTTCAAAACTATTAATCGAATAAGGTTTATTCGATAACTTTATTTTATTTAATGAATATTATTTGAATATTCATTCGAGGGCTTATGACTCTTTTATATTATTTATTGAATATTATTTGAATATTCATTCGAGGGCTTATGACTCTTTTATATTATTTATTGAATATTATTTGAATATTCATTCGAGGGCTTATGACTCAGTTTATATTATTTAATGAATATTATTTAAATATTCATTTGAGGATCTATGACTCCGATTATTTGCTGAGATATGTTCTTTATTTTATTAAAGAATAAGGTGTCGATAATCAAACTTATCTTTGATTATTCAAATAAAGATAGTACTTTCGTATAAGTATATCTTTGGTTATTTAATACTCGTTTCAAGTATAAGTTTTAATACTTCTACTTCAATTATTTTTATAAAGATTATTCTTTATGGGAATATTATTTAAATAATAATATTCAGACATTTTCTAAATATACTGGGGACTGATTTACTTCATTAAATCAGCTTTACTCCAAACACTCTTTAAAGTGTTTTCGAGTCTTCAAAATGATTTTTAAAAGTTAGAGCGGATCCCAAAACTCATTTTTTTATATTTAAGATCTTCCTTTTAAAGGGGATTTAAATACTCGCTCGAAACCTGAGGGATCCGGCTCTGTGGTGTATTTTATATTCGCAACAAGGTTGCAGTTTTGGTAAATGAATTGATTACTTACCCAACGTTCGGGAAGTAAGTCCATCTATTGAGTCGGCATAAGCAACATGGGCTCAATGGGCGTCCATGATAGTGTAAGTGGCTCAGTGGGAGTCCATCAAATGCATAAGTGGTTGAGTGGCAGTCCAACATAAGGTCCTATTGAGACCAGGGTGATGACCAGTGGGGAATTCGTCCATCTACTAGTAGAAAAGGTTACTTATTGGTATCTTTGCCTGATCAGCGAGATACCTGGTTTATGCCAAAATTCTTTTCCTTTCCCAAAATTTATTGGATGTTTCAAACTCTGTTCATACTTTACATGACAGAGGTTTTCAGGAAATGTATAAAGAAGATGTATATGTGGATATATATATATACATATCAGAACTTAATGAAGTATATCATAACTTCATTTCCATTAATAATATTTCAAAGGTTTAATCTATTCAAATCTTGTCTAGTAGTCTCATCTATGTGATGAACCGGTAAAAGCTCATTATACTTTGAACAAGTGGTAGTTCAACTAGCTTTATAAATGATATAAGTGTAGTGAAGTATTTGGTAACTTCACCCCTTGTTTTTACTTATATCTAGTAAGTAATTATCTTACACTTGATAAAAGATTCTAGTAAGTATCCATTTAGATACTTATATTATTGTTATCACTTTATACTATCTTGCGAGCTGTAAGGCTCACTGTTGCTTTATTTCTTCATCACACAACAACAGTTAGGAAAGATGGCCAGACTCCAGCAGACCCAGCGCAAGCGCGTGGGAAGCGTCCCGCGTCTTCCCGATGATGTTGTAGCTGCTATAGCTGCAGAGGTAGATCTATTGGTAGATCAGGCACTCTACTTTTGAGAATCAAATTATGTATAATTATAACCTGTGGCAGATAATGGCAATTAACTGTAAATTATCAAGTAATCATTTTAGGTTGTAATAACTTTTAAATTGTGGATTCAAAGACTTGTACTTATTTCAATTTCATCTCTGAGACTATAACGGGTTGTGGTGTGTGTTAGTGTGGGGTCACAGCATAAGGTTATTTATTATTAATTAAGTGAAGTGATATTGTGGAAAGAAAGACCGTGACGACCCCGATTTCTGACCCCGGATCTGGGGGTGTTACAACTTGTGCTGTGAACCTTATTATATTATATAACCGTATTTAACAATCTAATATTCTGTATCCCATTTGATACTAGATTGTTCACAATATATAATATTAGACAACATGTAAACATTCAAATGATTCTCAAATAAACTGACCAGAAATAAATGTACATACTTCAAATAAATATTTTCAGTATACACTAACAATCTCCCACTTATACTCAAAATATTCTATGTGTACATCAGTGTTTATTTAATCCACGATTACATAAATATCTATGTGTCCATTCATCTGACTCCTATCGCTTCCACATGCTTGTCAAAAACCTTGGTTGGCAAGCTCTTTGTGAAAGGATCTGCTCGGTTGTCTTTTTATGATATGTGAGCCACAACTATATCCCCTCGCTTTACGATTCCTCGTATGAGATGATACTTATGTTCAATATGTTTAGCTACTTTGTGGTCTCGCGGTTCCTTTGAATTTGCCACATCACCAGTGTTATCACAATACACTGTCAAGCTCCTAAGCAAATTAGGTACCACATCTAAGTCCAAAAGGAAGTTCCCGAACCATACAGCCTCCTTGGCAGCCTCAGAGGCCGCCACGTACTCGACCTCCATGGTGGAGTCTGCAATGCATTTCTGCTTTACACTCCTCCATATAACGGCTCCACCTCCCAAAGTAAAAATATATCCCGAGGTTGATTTCCTCTTATCCCTATCTGATTGGAAATCTGAATCAGTATATCCCAAAGGAAATAGATCTGAGGCCTTGTAAATTAACATATACTCCTTAGTCCTTCTCAGGTACTTGAGTATAGTTTTTACTGCACTCCAATGTTCCTGACCTGGGTTCGACTGATATCTACTAACCATGCCTACAGCAAAGCAGATGTCAGGCCTCGTACATAACATAACATACATTAAGCTTCCACATGTTGAAGCATAATGAACTGCTTTCATGCTCTCTATATCCTTAGGTGTCGAAGGACACTGCTTCTTAGATAGAGCAACTCCATGCTTAAAAGGTAAAAAACCTTTCTTGGAGTTCTGCATGTTAAAACGAGCTAATACTTTATCAATGTAGGGCTCTTGAGATAAAGCCAACATCCTTTTCTTGCGATCCCTTATAACTTTGATCCCAAGGATGTATGCTGCTTCACCTAAGTCCTTCATGTCAAATTGTTTGAACAACCATGCCTTTACTGATGACAACATCTCAACATTGTTTCCAATGAGTAAAATATCATCTACATATAGTACTAGAAAAACCACTGCATTACCTTCACTTCTCTTATACACGCACGATTCGCTTGGACTTTGATCAAATCCATATGACTGGACTGCCTGATCAAAACGAATATTCCAGTATCTAGAAGCTTGTTTAAGTCCATAAATAGACCTCTTAAGCTTACATACCAGATGCTCTTGGCCTTCCTTAATGAATCCTTTTGGTTGCTGCATATAGATGGTTTCTTCAAGACTTCCATTAAGAAAAGCTGTCTTGACATCCATTTGCCAAATCTCATAATCGAGATGAGCTGCTATAGATAAAAGAATACGGATTGACTTAAGCATGACTACCGGTGAAAAGGTTTCCTCATAATCGATACCTTCTTTCTGAGTATACCCTTTCGCAACAAGTCTTGCTTTCCAGGCTTTCACCTTTTTTATCTAATCCCCTCTTTTTCTTGTAGATCCACTTACATCCAATAAGTTTTATACCTTTAGGTGGTTCCACGAACTCCCAGACTAGATTAGAATACATTGATTCTATCTCAGATTCCATCGCCTTTTGCCAAAGATCTGCATCTTTGTCTTGTGCTGCCTCTTCGTATGTACGGGGATCATCATCATGTTCACCAGAGACCAAGTCTGAAGACTCTCCCAAAAACATAAATCTATCAGGCTGTTGAACAACCCTCCCACTACGACGAGGCACTGGTGCGGTATTAGTGACAGGTTGTACATTATGTTGTGGTTGTTCTACTTGTACTACAGCTTCATGGGTATTATTTGTCCCTCCCACTAGTTCCTCTAAAACGACACTACTCATGGGTTTGTGATTCATTATATATTCCTCCTCTAAGAATCTTGCATTGGTGCTAACAATGACATCCCGATTCTTCGGACTATAAAATAAATATCCTTTCGTTCCCATGGGGTAGCCTACAAACAACCTTACTTCTGTATGAGATTCTAACTTAGTCGCGTTCTTGTTCAGCACATATGCTGGACAACCCCATATTCGAATATGTCTTAGACTCGGTTTATCCCCGGTCCACAATTCTAAGGGGGTTTTAGGAACCGACTTAGAAGGTACTAAGTTCAGAAGATAAGCTGATGTCTCTAAGGCATGTCCCCAAAACGACTTGGGTAAATCCGAATAACTCATCATCGATCTAACACTCTCTAAAAGAGTCTGGTTCCTTCTCTCTGCTACACCGTTCTGTTGGGGTGTGCCTGGTACAGATAACTGGGATTCTATCCCATTTTCTGATAAATATTCCCTAAATTCTCCAAGCAAGTATTCGCCACCACGATCTGATCGTAGTGACTTGATACTTTTATTAAGTCGCTTCTCTGTTTTAGCTTTGTACTCTTTGAACTTATCAAAGCACTAGGACTTACGGTGCAATAAATAAACGTACCCATATCTAGAATAATCATCAATGAAAGTGACGAAATATTCATAACCACCTCTTGCTTGGATATTCATGGGTCCACATAAATCAGAGTGAACCAATTCTAATACTTGTTTGGCTCTATTCCCCTTTGCCTTGAAAGGCCTATTAGTCATTTTACCTTCCAAGTAGGATTCACAAACTGGAAATGGCTCCACTGCCAATGAGCTTAAAGGCCCGTCTACTACCAGTCTTTGAATCCTCCTCAAGTTAATATGACCTAATCTCAAGTGCCAAAGATATGTTTGGTTCAAACTAGAAGGTTCCTTTCTTTTAGTAGAGTTAGAAGATGTGTTGTTCAATTCCCTAAATTGCAGTTGCAGTACAGGTTGACTAGGATTAATTATATACAAATTGTCTTGCAATGTACCAGAACATATAATTCGTTTATTCATCATAATAGAAACATTACGATTCAAACAAACATTATAACCATCCAAAGCAAGTTTAGAAACCGAAATTAAATTCCTTTTAAAAGAAGGTACATAAAGACAATTGTTCAAAACCAAAATCCTATCAGAACCAAAAGATAAATGAATAATTCCTACTGCAACTACTGCTACTTTCGTAGCATCTCCCATGAACACATATATCTCACCATCTCTAAGCATTCTGGATAGTTGGAACCCCTGCATAGAATTACAAACATGATCAGTGGCTCCTGTATCTACACACTAAGTGCTCGTAGATATAGCCGCTATAAATGTTTCTGTAACTAGAGAAAGAGACATACCAGTATTGTTTGTCTTCTTAGGAAGAGGACAATCCTGTTTCCAGTGACCTGACTGTTTGCATCTGAAGCACTTTCCCTTAGGCTTTTTCACACCACCCTGAACTCCCACTGCCTTCACAGCTTTCTGTGTCTGGGCCTTTTTCTTCTTCTTAATACCTTTCGGCTTAGAGGAAGAACCTTTCTCAGCCACATTCACTTGAACACTCTGCCGAAATAATCCTTCAACTGCCTGAAGTTCTGTCAGCAGTTCCGCGAGACTATACTGCCTCTTGTTCATGTTGTAATTCAAGCGGAACTGCTTAAAACTCTTGGACAAGCTCATAAGGATAATGTCAATCTGGGTTTCCCCGTCAAGTTCAGCACCAAGGATCTCTATCTCATTCAGATGCGACATCATCTTGAGAACATGATCCCTTATAGGTGTGCCTTCAGCCATCTGAGTGTTCATTAAAGCCTTCATGGCTACTTGCCTAGCAGCCCTATTCTGATCTCCAAAAAGTTCCTTGAGATTAAAGAGCATATCCGAAGCAGTGGCCATAGACTGATGCTGATGCTGCAAAACACCCGACATTACTGCCAGAATGTAACATCGCGACATCTCATCAGCCTTAATCCACCGTTTATAATACTCTTTCTCATCTTCAGGAGCATCAACAGCAGGCTGTTCAGGCTTAGGTTCATAAGTGCAAAACTTGTACTTCTCAGCAGTCAACACAATGTCCAAATTTTGTTTCCATTCAATATAGTTAGGTCTGGTAAGTTGTTATCCTTAAGTATGGTGAATAGTGGATTAAAGCCCATTTTATCCTGAGAATCATCACATAAATAAGGTTGCATTAATTATTAAGATCTATTGATTCCTCTAACAATTATTAAAATTTAATGCACTAACATCTAAACACCATAAGCTTCTGGTACGCCACGATGTGTGACATGTATACCACCTAATTTTGTATAAATGTTACTTCGGTCCTATTACTAAACAATATGCCACGTTGGGGTGGACTATATTATTTTTCATAGCTAAGTGTATACCATCATCAAATCTTAAATTATTTGAAATCTATGGAACTTGGTACGGCACGATGGGTGGCGTGTATACCTTCCAATATTCGTAATTTTGCCTTGAATAGAATACTTCAATTCAATATTCATCAATGGTTTGATTTCCAGGTAGTGGAGGAGTCACATCGGTCTCGCTTAAAACCCACAGCCTTACAAGTTCGATGAACTCGTTTTTGACAAAATCGCCCCAAATCAGAAATAAAGAAAATCCGTATTTTATTCCTTTTAAAAATTAATTTAAGAAGTTTGTTCTAGTAATTTCTATAACATTCTAGACACCATAAATTACATGCCACGATGGGTGACGTATATATAATTTATATTCGTCTTTATGTTAAATTACCTACAACCAATAATGGAGACCATGGGATTTAATTTCATATTAATTCCCTCTCCCACTTAGAATTTTTTATTAAAATTGAGGAATTTTAAAATAAAATGGGGCCCTATGTTGTTATAATTATGTCTAATCATGCATTCAAAATACACACATAATTTTAGCAACATATAACATTTAATTAAAACAATAAATAAAATTTATGTCCATGTCGTCCTAATTAAGTTAAACATGCAATATTAAAAGAATTACACACATAATTAACGACACACATAATCAATAAATTAAAGCAATAATTAAAATTTAATGGAAAAAATTAAAATAAATTTTCCACTATTATGGCCCTTGAAAAAAAATCCAGCTCTAAAAAAAAATCAGCCCCAGCTGCCACAGCGGCCCCAGCAGCCGCAGCAGCCCCAGCAGCCCCAGCAGCCCCATGTAATCGCACATCGGAACAAAAAACTACCGAAATTGATTTCCGATCGCACATAACTATTACAAAATACCCGGAACAATTACAAAAAAAATAGATATAATACAAAACTAATTTTGTAAAATCTATTCTAACACGATCAACCCTCGTGTAAATTACAACCACGATTAAACCACGTGGAAACCAAAACAAAAATTAACCACGATTAAACCACGTGGGATCCAAACACATAATTAAAATATACATGGCCATAATAGTGGATTAACAACCTGCATCAAAACCAATACAAGCAAAACACTATATACACGCATATATAAATACGACATGGACATTATATCATAAAACGTAGAACCCATTACCAGATTCTTGATACCAATTGTTGGGAACCACGGACTTAGGGTGTTACTAAGTTTTAGGATAAAGATTACGAAAAGAGGATTATCTTGTTAATGGTTGATTCCACGCTCTTCTATTGTATTCCCAAATTCCCTTGAGCGAAGTGTGGCCTCCGTCTTCTCAAGTTATCCTCTCTTCTTGCTCCTTGGTGGCTACAATATATTTTCACACAATTTCCAAGCAAGAAGAGAATAAGAATATATATAGGCTACAATAGGGACCATGGATAATTCGGTTGGGCCTTCTAATTACATCTTGAGCCTAGCCCAATGTAATTAAATATTAATTCAATCCACTAAAGAATTAATATTTGCACTACCTTTCCTAATACCGTAATTTAATTAATTCGGTTCCAATATTATTTGCTTATTAAATTCCCCATGTTTAAAATATCATATGTCCATTAATTAAATAAATTACTGATAATTTATTTAATTAATATCTTTTATCCTTGATCATCCACTCAACCTTTATTTAATTATGCCAGAATAAATTCCACCTGCAGGGTTTCACATAATTAAATCTTTTTTAGCTTTCACGGGGACATCATTAACCCGAATATTATCAGGACATGGATTCCTTCAATAAATAATATCCACCATGTATATAATTTCATCACCCAAAATATAATGATATAATTCAGAAGAATTATTTCATATATAAATCAAAGCATGTAAATAATATACACGTGTCAATTACTATTTCCGGATTAAGAACCTAAGCATTAATAATAACATAGAATCTTAGTTCTCCTTCTTAATCAGTATTAAGGGAACAATTCTAAATTTGATCATGTTCAATATACACAAAGTATACTAGCATTATTTATTAGTCAATATAAACTAATCTAAATAATACTACAGCCATATTAGTGGATTGTCCAACACCACCTGTGCTGTGAACCTTATTATATTATATAACCGTATTTAACAATCTAATATTCTGTATCCCATTTGATACTCGATTGTTCACAATATATAATATTAGACAACATGTAAACATTCAAATAATTCTCAAATAAACTGGCCAGAAATAAATGTACATACTTCAAATAAATATTTTCAGTATACACTAACAGAAAGATGCAATATGTTAAACACAAACTCATCCAATTTGATCAAGTCACATGAATCAAGTGTATGTGTTAAAACTTAAATAATTAAAATCTTCAATGAAAACCTTGTAAGGCAGCTGTAAAATTATATATAATTTATGAATTATTTCTTCAATATAAATCAATACACATCATCACGTGAAATTTTTAATTATTATATAATTAATTTTTGGTTTTGAAAATATTCTTAGGTAAATCCAAAGTGGTAAGAATTCGTGTTGTAACTCTTCTACAGATCCCCAATTAATTATTAGGGAATAACAATTGTTAGGTAATGAATACAACATAGAGGGTGTGAATGTGTTTTAGATAATTTTTAAGGCTTTTTAAATATTTGTTAATTGGTTAACAAAGCAGATTAGAAATGCAGTAATATTATGTTAGCTGAAATAAAATAGTGCACACAATATTTCAAAACTCACTTAATTTTGTATTAAAATCAAACTAGTGTTTTGCTACAAATCCTGGGTTCTTTGTAAGTAAAGAACTCAGCTTCTTCCTTGAGAGAGTTACAAGAAAAACTAGATCTCTTTGATATAATTTAAAATCAAAGGACCATTGTTTACTTTATAGATTAGTAAACACATGTTTACACAGTATGCAATAATTTGTACTAAACCCTACTTTAAGTTATCTCTAAAACTTTCCATTTCTGGCTTAGTGAATCCTTGCATATCCTGTAGATCTGTGACTTTCCTTTGTCAGTTAATCTTGACCTTTGATCTTGCACTCTTCAAGCTGCTTTTATAGAATTTTCAATCTAAGTGATTAGATTGTCTGTTGATTGATAATCTTAAATCATTAACTTTTCTGCATTTTGTACTTGAGGTTCATATCGAGATCTCCAGTTTGATCTATAGAGAACTGACATCTCGATAAGTATAATGGCTTATCGAGATCTCTTAGTTCTCTCTATAAGTGTCTTTGACTTGTCGAAATCTCTGAGTTCTCAATAGGTGAACTTGACTTGTTGAGGTCTCCAAATTTCTGCATGTAGAAATGACTTGTCGATATCTCTGAGATCTCTATAAGCATTTTGACTTGTCGATATTCCTGAGGTCTCTAATGAGAAAATTGACTTGTCGATATCTTCAATCTTCATATCTTCATTTTGACTTGTCGATATCTCTGAGTTCTCTAATGTAGAAATGACTTGTCGATATCTCAGAGATATCTATATACATTTTAACTTGTAGATATCTCTAAGATCTCTAATGATAATTTGACTTGTCGATATATCCAATCTTTAGGTCTTCATTTGGCTTGTCGATATCTCTGAGACTTCTCTATAAGCCAATTTAGACTTCTCAATAAGTCATTCTGGAGTTCTTGAATGACTTGTCTATATTACTTGATCTGTGACTTGAAGATATCTTTACTTGGAATATTTTTCCTAAAACAGATTTATTCAACTCCAAACTTCTTTACAATTTCTCTGAGGCATGATCTTCTTCCAGAGTTTATTCTTAGGTTTGAGACTGTTTACAGAAAAATACTCCAGTCTAATCTTTGATATTTTTACATACTCAAGTGATGTAATACAAAATACAAATTTAGATTATCATACAACTAATTCTTAGGGCTGCCAGTTTGACTTAGTTTTGTTATGATACATGCATGTCTTGCACAACAATCTCCCCCAATTTGTGAGAAGATTGTTTATCACAAATTCATGCCTAGTAACAAGACTAACCCCAAGTTACAATGAATACATACAAATTGACAAATTAATAAATACAACTTTTATACACTGATAAATTACATGAATTCCATGTGTACATTCATCACACAAATTTCTCATAGCCTGTTTCTTGTCTAATGATGTCTTTTAAGTCTATAAGTACTTGCAGTTCCTCTATGATTCGTGTCCCTCTTAGAGCTTCCACAAGCCTGAGCCAATCATCTAATGAATAAATATTCAAGTAATTTATTCTGAATCTTGGGAATCTGCCAATTTTAATATTTAGAAAATGTCTATCCTTGGATATTCTGCTCATCCCCTTTGCCTTGAGTTCCTCAGATCTTTGCTCAAACATTTCTATCTCTTCAGCATATTTTCTTTCCCTCTCCTCTATTTGAGCTTTTTTTTTCTCTTCTTTCTTCCCTTACTATCAACCATACACCCAATACAGCTCTTCATGCCATTGTACTTGTATCCTTATCCTTTAGTAAGCTAATCACCCTCTTAATTTCTGTGGTTGAAAATGTATCCATTAAATTCCTACCAAGTAAAATGTAGGAAACATCTTAATAATAAATTATGACTTCCCTCAATGATACAACCCTAACTTTGACTATTTCTTCAGATAATTTTTGAAAGTAATCATCTGTGATGCACCGGTTTAGAGGTAGAAAATCATTTTGATTAAAACAGTTCCAGATTTCCATCTCAGTAACTTGCGGTTTCTTTGGTTTTCTTCCAACAAACTTGTGATGAGTTTTGATTGGTGGCTTGAAAGAAGGTAGGTTTGAGATTTTATTTAAAGTGGTTTGGCTGAAAGTGATTGGTATTTTTAGTATGGTGTTTGCAGTATATTTGTACAAGAACTTAGGCTTAGAGGTTAGAGGTGGTAAAGTGTTTGAGTTTGTTGGCTTAGGGGTTTGGGTTTGTTGGATTTGGATTGGTAGGCATTTTTCTTCATTCCTGAACTATCCTCCTTCTTCTTTCTTCTTCTTTCATCACCCTTTTTCTCACCATTTCCCTTTTTCTTAACATTTATTTTCTTCTCATCTTCTTTGCTGCGAGTTGCCTTGGAGGATTGACTTGGATTTGAGCCAGAGGGTTTTTGATCATTTTTCTTCTTCTCATCATAATCCAAGTCATCCTTATTGATTTTTGTTTTAGGCAACTTGGCTTTAGGATCTCTCAAATATCTCCCCAACAGCTCGATCATATCTTCATCTTCAAAAGTCTTGTACTGCTTAGTCTTTAAGTCTGACTCCAAAGTCATAATCAGCTTCTTGTTTGCCATGATACATTGCTTAGGAATCTGGAAATGTTTGTAATGTTTGGTGGTTGGACATATGTATTGTTGGATTTTAAACGCAGCGGGGGCATGGCAAAACACTTTTACACATATAAAATGCAAATAAAAGCATACAGATCATGAATAAAAATTCGAGGGATCGGATCTAACCTTTAAAATAATTCGGAGACAACGATCAGAGATCCTTAGCAGTTACTCCTCAAGTGTGAAGCACTCCACCGGTATCCACCAAGAAAACGATGTTAAGGAGGAGGAAGGAGGTGGAGAGAATTGGGTTTTCCAAACTTTTGGGTTTATCGGGTTCGAATAAAAATAGGGTCTATAATAGTGTATTTATAGGCAAAATTTTTAGCTGAAATTTTCCCATAAATATTATTATTATTATCCCATTTATTATTATCATTAATAATTAAAACACCTTTTAATTATTAATCCTTTTTCTAAACACTTTAGAAATAATTCTCTCTCTTGATTTAATTTCCAAAAATTAAATCCTTAATTAATAATATTAAGAACTTTTCTTAATTAATTTATAATCAATTAAATCTCATTTAATCAATTATTAAATTTGCCAATTAATTATTTATTTCATAAATAAATAATTATCAGTCATTATTAATTAATTCCTCCACCATTAAATCATTCTCTTTTTATGGTGTGACCCTGTAGGTTCAATATTAAGCCGGTAGTAGAAATAAATAATAATAAAACTATTTTATCATTATTTATATAAATTCTCTAATTTATTAAATATGATTAATTAATTAATCACATTTATTCTACATCGTGAGGGATACTTCTCAGCATATCGCGACTATCCGGATAATATGAATTCACTGCTTAGAATACCAAGAACCTATTCAGTGAATAGTTACCGTACAATAAACTCCTTCTACCCTACAATGTCCCGATTAAATACAAGGCATGGATCTCGTGTCAAGCCTATTTAATTCAATCACTTGCTTACCATTTACTATGCGTAGTTCTATGCAAATTAGAAACTCCTTTCTAATTTCATTTAATCTGGCCAGAGATTCCTGAACTAGCATAAGTGGATCAGTCTTGAACATTCGCTTCCTTCACTGGAAGGGGTAGATCCTTTATTGATCATACACTATCTTCGTGTACAAATTCCTATACCCAGAAGAGCCCTAATAATTGTCCCTGGAGACTAAGAACTAAACCAAAGCATAGTTCAGTGTACACAAGATGACTATGATAACCTCAAGTCTAAGGATACTTGTACAACTATCACTATGTGAACAACTGCTGACACGTGAGTGAACTCCATCAGTTGTTCAGCTGTGCAAGTCATGTTCAGTGAACTTATTCTATAATAAGCACCTACATACTAGCTATAGTGTCACCACACAAATGTCTATGAGAACAGACATCCTTCATAATGAAGCAAGCATAGTATATACCGATCTTTGCGGATTATTAATTACCAGTTAGTAATCCTATGACCAGGAACTATTTAAGTTTAGAGTTATCATCTTTTTAGGTCTCACTATTATGATCTCATCATAATCCATAAAAAGCTTTACTGTAAACTATGGTATATCTTATTTAAACACTTAAATAGATAAAGCCCGTAATAAAAACAAAACAAGTCTTTTATTAATATCAATGAAATCAAAACAGATTACATAAAAAGTTATTCCTAAATCCTAATACATGATTGGACTTAGGACATATTCCTTTCATGTATACCACTCCCTTGCTTGGTTGTAAATATGCTTCTGGAAAAGCAGCTACTTGAGCCTTCTTAATTCAGTTAGCAAGAGAGTGTCTTCTTGAATCACTGTGTTGACTTTATTGATCAGAATGTCCAATTCAGATGCCCTTCTTGTTATGAGATAGTTAAGGGACACCTGTATACATTTGTCTACCTCAAAGTCATTAATGTTGATCACAAACCTTTTCTCCTGAAAGTTATCCCTTGTCACCAAGATCACCCTTATGAAATTTATTGTCTTGTCCAAGGCCTTTTTGTATGTGACGAAATTGTTGTTTAGAGAAGCCCTGAGAGCCTTTAGAAATTCATCAAATTCCCTGCTTAGACTAGGTCCCTCAGCTGCTTTTATAAGCCTCTCCATTCCAACATCAACTTCTATGGATTTGCCTTTTTGAACAGCTTGAATAGATGCTTGGACAAATGATCTTAATAGCCTAGCCTCAATCTCCCTCTTAGTCTTGTTAGCAGGCAATATGTCAGGTGTAGGGATTTCAGGCCTAACAGCTTCTGGAAGTGCAGGCAAAGGAATGTTGAGTGCACCCATGATGGCTCCCAATGACACTGAATGTTGTATTTGTAGATGCTTTTGGGAGTCCACCAAGGTTTGGATATCAGCCTGTTGACTTTGGACCATAGCTGTGAGTTTTGATACTTGAGTAGTTAATGATTTATTGGCTGACTGCAAGGTGGAGACTTGAGATTAGAGATCTTGAATTTGCAAATTGGTTGATGTTGTCAGTGGTTGTTGAGAGCTTGAAGATAGAGAAGTGCCAAATGTGGCTTGCACAACTTCCTTGATTCCTTCCATCAAGAGAGCAAATGGCTCATATCTAGGCTGATGGAGTTGATCCAGTTTGACCTTGATGTCATTAGTATAGGTGATTTATTGTTGGACAGCTTCATGAACAATTAGAAATGACTCCTTGAGATTCTTGATGCTCTTGTCTATAGATGATAAATCAAACTTGACCATTTGATCAGTAAATCTAGAGAATTTTTGCTTGATTTCCACCTGAGAATAAATGATCTCATCCAGCTTGTCCTTGACCAGTTTCCTTGTTCTTTCTTAATGATCAGTCAATTACAGTTTTAGAGCTTTACCAAATAGATGAAAAGCTTTAAGTTGAGCTTTGTACACCACAATGACTGCATCATAGACTTCTTATGGAGTTAAATATTTGGCATTGCTCCCAAGAATGGTCAAGTACTCATCCCTGAACCTTGATAGTACTTCATCCATCTCTAGACTAAAGTCTTTGTCCAACCAGGAATCACAATTTCCATCTTGTTCAGCTTCATTTACAATTTTAGCCTGCTGTTCTTGAACTTCTGTCTGATAGGAAAGCAAGATAGATTGGTAATCATGGTTAAACATGTCTGAGATGAGAAGCTATTGTGAAATTTGAGCAAGGCCAGACAGTTGATCATCTAAAAGATCATTGATAGTTGTTTATTGAGCTTCTATCTCCTATAGCCATTGTGAGACCAAATGAGGTTGTGACTAAGAAGGGTTAGAGGTTGATGGTTGGTCTGTTGGGTTTGAAGTGGAGGGTAGAGACTCAATGGAATCACCTGTGACAGATGTCACAGTTTGACTCACAGGTTGAATTTTTGTTTTGACAGTTTGTTGTTCTCCACTTGTGGTGGGAACCTCCAGTGGAATTGGAGGGGAGTTGACTAGGTTACTTTCATGTACTCTAGCCTCAAATCCTTTTGGGGAGTTGACTAGGTTTGAGGGGAGTTGTTCCTTCAAGAGGAACCTCCAATTGAATTTGAGAGGATTTAGATAGCTCCCCCTCAGGAGAACTACCCTCAAACCTTAAAACCTCTGAAGGTTAATTTGCACATGAAGGTGTAT
This sequence comes from Apium graveolens, assembly GCF_009905375.1. Taxonomy (NCBI): domain Eukaryota; kingdom Viridiplantae; phylum Streptophyta; class Magnoliopsida; order Apiales; family Apiaceae; genus Apium; species Apium graveolens. The sequence continues at coordinate 70,469,204 of NC_133656.1, read as the reverse complement.
TTGTAACTACCACAGGGTCTTCAGTGAAAACTGATGAAACCCCTATGTTTGTGTTGGTTTCATCAAGGTCTACCCCAGCATGTAGCCTCTCACCAACTAAATTTAGGTCCTGGGTGGTGAGCACAGTTTCTTGAACCATGTCATATGATGTTGGCCACACTTGAGAATTAGATTCAAGTGTTTGATTAATTAAGAAGAAATTTCAGAAATTAGATTTTAAATTTCAGAGTTGAGTGTTGGCAGCTCCCTCTGAGTAGAAGAGGGAGCTTCAAAAGATGTGCTCTCTTTGTGTGTGCCATCCTTATTTTTGTTTCATACACATAAATTTGTTTAAGTGTTGGTGCAGACTCTTTACATGATGCATTTGGGTGGATGCTTTGTTCAACAGAGACATTCTGTTGAGAGGATGCCTCTAGAGTCTGTTTAATTCCCTGTTTGACAACTGCATCATGTTGGGAGGGTGCAGAGGTGGCTTGAGTGGTCAACTCAGTTTCTTTTTCCTTCTTTGGTTTTCTGACCAAGTGAGACTCAAGTTCTGTATTATCCTCACCACTCTCCCTAACTAATTTCAAGGGTGACTGCCTCCTGTTCTTTTTACTCACTTCAGCCTTTTGAGAGGATGAAGTGGTTGGTTTCCTAGCTTCTAGTGGTATAGAAGGAAAGGTCTCAGCTTGGGAAGGCCCCTGTTGATTGTCCTGTGTTTGTACTTCAACAGAGACAGGAGCCATTGTTGCACTAGATTCAATATTAGACCTCATATCAGGCATAAATGGAGTGATTCTAAGACTTACATGTACCTTGTTCTTTGTAATGAGTGAACCAAATAGAACTTTGGATACGTGTTTACAATTGTCTATTTTCGTTCTATCTATAAAATTAAGCATACGAATGTCATGTATTGTATGATTTAAAGAAGACATTATAAATCTAGGAAGAAAAACTTCTTTAACTCTTGTTGTCAAAGGCTTTATGAGCCTGGTGCTTAGCTCCTCCATGATGAGATGACCTACATTGAGGTGTCTGTTGTGGGCCATTGAGAACACCAGCTTCTGGAAAATACTTGAGATGTTATCATACCCTGTCTTTCTGCAAGTGAAGGCCCTCACAATAGAATCAAACAAGAAAGACCATTCCCTCCCAAGGTACTTCTTTTTCAGGATAACCAGGTTAATTCTTTCACTATAGTTAATAAAGTCCATGAACTCAGCTAGCTTGTTGGGATTCCCAAAGCTACATTGACATCATCTTCAGAAAATTCCACCTGTTGGCCTCTAATGGAGCAATTAACCATAATAGATTCAGCCTGATTTTCATGCATCATAGTCCTTAACACAGCCGTGTTCCAAAATTCCCTTAGAACATCCAAGTACAGTACTGGATTTGCTTTTAGAGCACCTGCAAAGTAAGTTTCAAAAAGAAACTTCACAAAGCTCTTGAAACTGTCAGGAGCTTGATTTGCATCAGTAAAAGCAAGATAATTGGTGCCCTCCTTTGGGATGAAAGGTATAACTGTGTTTGATACCATTGGAATAGTATGAATTAGAGTGGGTAAGAAAAATTAGAGAGAAGAAGTTTGAAATAAGAGACAACGGTTTGGATTTTGAAAAATTAGGTCACTTAGAGATCTCGAAGGCGTAAAGAGGTGTATGTCGAGATATCTGGGTATTTATAGTAAAAGGTGGATGAATAATCGAGAAATAAAAATAGATGTTTGGGATTTGCTTATCGAGAAGTCATATTGAGAAAAGATACATATCGATATGTCATTTTCCTGATAGAGAACTAGAAAATGATTTGTCGAGATGTCAAATAAATACCCAGTTTGTCCTGAATAGGCTGAATTATTTCCAATTTTTATTTGAATAAATCAAAATAAAATCAGACAGATTTGATCAAAAGTATATTATCAAAATAATTTATTAAGAGAAATTATTTATGTTCTAAGTTGTAGATAATTCTAAAATATACTTGTAGAGAACTCTGTGAGTTAGCACTTATAGAGAACTCCATAATGACTTATCGATAAGTTATAATAAAGCTTATCGAGAAGTCCTTCGAGAAGTCATGAAAATGACTTATCGAGAACTCACTCGAGATGTCTTAAAATGGCTTATCGAGAAGTGAATTAGACTTATCGAGAACTCAGTTCTCTATATAATTTTGTTCTTTTTGATTATGTCTCGTGCTAATATCACATATTAAAAATGACATTTAATCATTTAGACAGTTTTCTTAGAATTGAAAAATTCCAAGCTAAGTTTTGAATTTGAAAGATAAATATACAGAGATTTCTGAAATATTTATTATTCATATTTCAGTTGATTTCCTATTAAATCAAATAAATTTTGATTTATTAGAAATCAATTTGCTACAAAATATTAGCCGAGTTCTTGCCTTTAGGATGAAGAATTCAGCATTCCAATTTCACCTACAAGTCTAGTAAAACTTGCTTTATCCAAAGGTTTAGTAAAAATGTCAGCTAACTATTTTTCTGTTGAAATAAAAATAAGCTCAATGGTACCATTTGCTGCATGTTCTCTAATAAAATGGTACCCTACATTAATGTTCTTTATTTTAGAATGATTAACTGGATTGGCTACAATAAATATAGCACTAGTATTGTCACACGTAATTGGAGTTTTGTGTAACATTAGGCCACAATCCATTAGCTAATTTCTAATCCAAAGCACTTGAGCACAGCAACTTCCAGCAGCTATGTATTCAGCCTCAGTTGTGGAAGTTGACACAGATTGTTGTTTTTTTTCTATTCCAGGATACAAGTCTTTGTCCAAGAAATTGACAGCTTCCACTAGTGCTCTTTCTGTCAACCCTGCATCCAGCAAAATCTGCATCCGTGTATCCAACAACTTTAAATCATGTTCCCTTAGGATACCATAATCCCAAGTTTGGAGTTCCCTTCAAGTATCTGAAAATCCTTTTCACAACCATCAAATGTGATTCCTTTGGATTGGCTTGAAATCTTGTATACAGACATGTTGCAAACATAATGTCTGGTCTACTAGCAGTTAAATACAGCAAAAATCCAAATTAATAATATTAAGAACTTTTCTTAATTAATTTATAATCAATTAAATCTCATTTAATCAATTATTAAATTTGCCAATTAATTATTTATTTCACAAATAAATAATTATTAGCCATTATTAATTAATTCCTCCACCATTAAATCATTCTCTTTTTATGGTGTGACCCTGTAGGTTCAATATTAAGCCGTTAGTAGAAATAAATAATAATAAAACTATTTTATCATTATTTATATAAATTCTCTAATTTATTAAATATGATTAATTAATTAATCATATTTATTCTACATCGTGAGGGATACTTCTCAGCATATCGCGACTATCCGGATAATACGAATTCACTGCTTAGAATACCAAGAACATATTCAGTGAATAGTTACCGTACAATAAACTCCTTCTACCCTACAATGTCCCGATTAAATGCAAGGCATGGATCTCGTGTCAAGCCTATCTAATTTAATCACTTGCTTACTATTTACTATGCATAGTTCTATGCAAATTAGAAACTCCTTTCTAATTTCATTCACTCTGGCCAGAGATTCCTGAACTAGCATAAGTGGATCAGCCTTGAACATTCGCTTCCTTCACTGGAAGGGGTAGATCCTTTATTGATCATACACTATCTTCGTGTATAAATTCCTATACCCAGTAGAGCCCTAATAATTGTCCCTGGAGACTAAGAACTAAACCAAAGTATAGTTCAGTGTACACAAGATGACTATGATGACCTCAAGTCTAAGGATACTTGTACAACTATCACTATGTGAACAACTGCTGACACGTGAGTGAACTCCATCAGTTGTTCAGCTGTGCGAGTCATGTTCAGTAAACTTATTCTTTAATAAGTACCTACATACTAGCTATAGTGTCACCACATAAATGTCTATGAGAACAGACATCCTTCATAATGAAGCAAGCATAGTATGTACCGATCTTTGCGGATTATTAATTACCAGTTAGTAATCCTACAACCAGGAACTATTTAAGGTTAGAGTTATCATCTTTTAGGTCTCACTATTATGATCTCATCATAATGCATAAAAAGCTTTACTCTAAACTATGGTATATCTTATTTAAACACTTAAATAGATAGAGCCCGTAATAAAAACAAAACAAGTCTTTTATTAATATCAATGAAATCAAAACAGATTACATAAAGAGTTATTCCTAAATCCTAAAACATGATTGGACTTAGGACATATTCCTTTCAATCTCCCACTTGTACTAAAGCCAATCACTCTGGTATCTAATACCCATCTAGTCTTTATGACGATCAAAGTGACTTTCAGAAAGTAGCTTTGTGAGTGGGTCTGCTATGTTGTTATGTGTGTCAACTCTATTTCAATACAATACAAGAAATGTTACCGCGCTCCCACTAACCCTTTTGTAGACGCATGGTTCATCTACGTTTTTGATAAAACCAAACTCTTTGATTGTCTCATCAAAACGGATGTTCCATCTACGAGAAGCTTGTTTTAAACCACATATGGTTCGCAGCAGCTTACACACTAGGTTTTCATTTTCCTTGGAAAGAAAACCATCTGGCCATTTGCCAGATTTCATAGTCGTAGTAAGCAGCAATCGCAAGCAAAATCCGAACTGATTTTAACAGGGCTACAGGTAAAAGGTTTCATCAAAGTCAATCCATTGCCTTTGTTTGAATCCTTTTCCCAAAAGCCTGGCCTTAAAGGTCTCCACCTGGCTATCTGCTCTAATCATTCTTTTGTATCCCGTATACATAGATTTCATTCTGGATTTCATGGCACTATGCCATTTCTCTGAGTCAACACTACTCATAGCCTCATTATAGGTCATAGGGTCGTCATCATCAATGATCGACAACTCATTGTCGTTCTCAATGACAAGCCAATATTACCTCTCAGGTTGGCGAGTCACTCTCCCTGACCTACGAATGGGCTGTTCTACAGAAGGTTGTTCAGTCAGAACAGGTGTTTCCACTTGATCTGTAGTAGTTTGTGCTTCTTGAACTTCATCAAGTTCAATTTTGCTCCCACTATTTCCTTCAAGGATAAACTCCTTTTCCAAGAAGGTAGCATGTCTGGAGACAAACACCCGATGATCGGTGTAAAAGTAATACCCTAAAGTCTCTTTAGGATATCCCACAAAACTACATTTTACGGATCGATATTCCAGCTAATCTGGGTCAACTTACTAGACATAAGCTGGACATCCCCAAATCTTAACGTGTTTAAGACTCGGTTTCCTTTCTTTCCATATCTCATACGGAGTTTGAGGAGCAGATTTGGAAGGCACCTTATTCAGTAAATATGCTGAGGTTTCCAATGCATAACCCCATAGGAATACTGGAAGATTTGCATAGCTCATCATGGACTGAACTATGTCTAACAAAGTTCGATTTCTCCTTTCAGATACCAATCTGGAGGAGTCCACTGGGAGACTATACCATTTACTTTGAGATAATCCAGAAACTCTCCATTCAAGTATTCATCACCTCGATCTAATCGAAGAATTATAATACTATGTTTGGTTTGTTTCTCCACTTCATACTTATACTCTTTGAACTTTTCAAAGGCTTCAGACTTATGTTTCATCAAACACATATCCGAATCTAGATCTATCATCTATGAAAGTAATGAAGTATGAAAATCCACCCATGGCTTGCTTAGACATTGGTCCACATACATCTGTGTGTACCATTCCTAGCAAATTTGCAGTCCTTTTTCCATGTCTACTAAATGGAGACTGCAGTGCCACAATGAAGTGAGATTTTCATCATCCCTTTTCTTTTATTAGTTTGTTCAATCTAAAGTAAATTATGTCACATTTATACAGACCATTATTTAAAGTACCACGTCCATAAAGAATATTATCTCTAGGAATAGAACATTCATTATTCTCAATAATAAATAAAAATCCAGCCAAGTCTAACATGGGAATAATATTCCTCACAATCGAGGGAACAAAATAACAATTATTTAAAAACAATAGTCTTGCCCGTAGGCATATGTAAATGAAATGATTCTACATCTTCAGCAGCAACTCTTGCTCCATTTCCCCTCAGTAGAATCACCTCCTCTTCGTCAAGAGTCCTACTTCTCCTTGGTCCCTGTAACAAATTGCAGATTTGAGAACCACAGGTGGTATCTAATACCCAAGTAGAAATGTGATTTAATGACATATTCATTTCTATCATGAACATACCTGAATCAGAAGCGGTAGTCTCACTACCTTTCTTCGTCTTCAATTCTGCAAGGTAAACCTTGCAGTTCCTCTTCCAGTGCCCCACCTTGTTACAGTGAAAGCAAACAACTTTGCTCTTGGGGTCTTCAGCTTTTGGTGGAACCGGCATTTTCTCACCTACTTTCTTCTTCTTGGAAGGGTTCCTCTTCCTTTTCTTAGGATTGGAACCTTCACCAATTAGAAGAACAGAACTCTTCTTAGGGGGAAAATTCGATTCCGCAGTCTTCAACATGTTGTGGAGTTCAGGCAGGCTGACATCAAACTTTTTCATGTGAAAGTTCACAACAAACTGCGAGAACGAACTCGGAAGCGATTGCAAGACCAGGTCTTGGCTCAGCTCCCCATCCATGACAAAACCAAGTTGTCCAAGACGTTCAATCAAATTGATCATCTTAAGTACATGGTCATTCACAGATGATCCCTCAGACATCCTACAACCGAACAGCTCCTTTGATATCTCATATCGAGCTGTCCTCCCCGCCACATCATACAACTCTTGTAGATGCATTAGGATAGTGTGAGCATCCATATGCTCATGTTGCTTCTGTAGCTCAATGTTCATGGAAGCTAGCATGATGCATTGAGCAATATTTGCATCATCTATCCACTTATGATACACAACATGTTCATCATTATGTGCATCACTAGCAGGTTCAGTAGGCTTAGGTGAGTCAACCACGTATTCCAGCTTCTCAATCCTGAGAACAATTCTCAAGTTTCGAAGCCAGTCAGCATAATTAGGACCAGTCAATTTGTGAGCATCCAGTATGCTCCTGAGTGATAGTGCAGAAGACATAATGTATATTGTAAATCTGTAAATGATAAACACATAACAACACTTAGCAAATATTCGATTTCATTTTAAAACACTATATGAATCGGGTCTTTATTCATAAGTGGCTCCCACTAGTTTACCTAATTTATTCAACCCCCTACGTGAAAAATTAGGCATTCATAATGCTAGTGGGAATAGGGATCCTACATTCCAATACACAACCCCGGCTGTGGCACGAAACGCCATGTAATGTACAATAGGAAGACATCTCTTGTCCATTACATCTAATGTTATTCCCTAATCAAACTTTAGCCTCTTGAATAATTGAGTCACGGCTGTGGCACGACAAACTCAATATTCTAAGTCAAGTCTAACCCAACATTCCGTACAATTGAATCAGTCCCCAAAGGCCCACGGCTGTGGCATGTAACGACCTTTAGATTCTTATTCAATGTACACATCTCTATGTAATAGACAAGTATTTCTTATTTCGAAATCAAAGCCCTCGGCTGTGGCACGAAACGAAAATGATTTAAAAATAAGAACTACTTTCTATCATGTTGGAAGGCTATGACCGACACAAGCCCGTTGTGTCATTGACCAATTACTACTTGATATTATTTAATTTTAGAGGGATTATATTACGTTACAATCATAATCATATTATAAAGAGATTCTTCCTTTTAAATTAAATATTTCAAATCAATAATCAATAATCAGATGATTTCCAGATCGGGTGGAGCATTGTCAAGAGGCGTCACTTAATAACCCTTTCTTACAGATAGAAATCTGTTGTTGACAGAATCATCCTTTCTCTCATATCGAAAATTCATATTCAATTACGTGTTTCATAAACACAAGAATCTCATGATTGTATTCATATTTATTATTCTTAAGGTTATGAAACAATTTCACTATACTAGGCTGTCTAACAAACGCCTTATGTTCATTTAAGTTCACCTAAATCTATCATCGCATGATAAACTAAGCATATATCACATATATAAACATGAATAAACATCAAGGTAGGCATGTTATATCATCTAGTATATTAGTCTAAGCAATATACATCTCTATGTATCACATGAAGCACTTAAAAGCAATTCAAACGATCAAAAACAGCTTTAAAACTCTTCTGTTAGCTATAAACAGTTCAAAACAATTTCATAAAATATCATATAATATACCATTAGAAGCGTCTCGAAAAGACGAATCCAACGGCACCAAAAATGCCCTATTCTAAGCTGCCACGCGCCCGCACGCGCCGAAAGAAGGTCTCCCACGCGCTCCCACGCGCACACGCGCCTGACAGCGTGTGTCTGACTTTCCTCCACGCGCCCCACGCGCCACACGCGCGTCACGCGCCTAACCCCCTATGCTGACGTCAGCATGACGTCATCTGATGACGTCAGCATGATGTCAGCACGACATCATCAGCGCGTGTCTACCACGCGCCGCGCGTGAGCCCCACGCGCGCGTGGTCGACGCGCGGTCCTTCGTTCTTCTGTGATTCGCCGCCGCTTTCCTGTCAACTCATCTGTACTCTCTTTTCCGTGCATTCAACATTTGTCTGCTCTCTTTAATACCAGCAACAACAACACAGAAGATATATATATATATATGTATACTAACAAATAATACATATATATATATAATAATTTAATTACGAATTTTAATTGCAACAACTTCAAAAATTCATAATAAATAATCTATACATCATAAAATTATAAGAAAAATACCCAGATGATCTACAACACTTGTAGAACCCAGATCAACATTCAAAATTATTCTGAGAAACGATTTCTCATTAGACAAAATTAATCCTTGATATAACTTGTAAAAATCATAATTAATTCATACAAGCACATAAAATTCTGAAATTTTTACCACAGATCTATATGCATACAACCTATGCTCTGATACCAATGTTGGATTTTAATCGCAGCGGAGGCATGGTAAAACACTTTAACACATACAAAATCCAAATAAAAACATATAAATCATGGTAAAAATGTAGGGATCAATTACTAACCTTTAATATGCGATCCAAGAGCAACGATCGGAGATCCTTAGCAGCTGCTCCTCAAACGTGAAGCACTCCACCGGTATCCACCAATAAAACGACGTTAAGGAGGAGGAGGAGGTGGAGAGAATTGGGTTTTATAAAAACTTGGGGTTAGAATGAAATAGGGTTTATAATAGTATATTTATAGGCAAAATTTTCAGCTGAAATTTTCCCATAAATATTATTATTATTATCCCATTTATTATTCTCATTAATAATTAAAACACCTTTTAATTATTAATCCTTTTTCTAAACACTTTAGAAACAATTCTCTCTCTTGATTTAATTTCCAAATAATTAAATCCTTAATTAATAATATTAAAAACTTTTCTTAATTAATTTATAATCAATTAAATCTCATTTAATCAATTATTAAATTTGCCAATTAATTATTTATTTTACAAATAAATAATTATTAGCCATTATTAATTAATTCCTCCACCATTAAATCATTCTCTTTTTATGGTGTGACCCTGTAGGTTCAATATTAAGCCGGTAGTAGAAATAAATAATAATAAAACTATTTTATCATTATTTATATAAATTCTCTAATTTATTAAATATGATTAATTAATTAATCATATTTATTCTACATCGTGAGGGATACTTCTCAGCATATCGCGACTATCCGGATAATACGAATTCACTGCTTAGAATACCAAGAACCTATTCAGTGAATAGTTACCGTACAATAAACTCCTTCTACCCTATAATGTCCCGATTAAATACAAGGCATGGATCTCGTGTCAAGCCTATCTAATTTAATCACTTGCTTACCATTTACTATGCATAGTTCTATGCAAATTAGAAACTCCTTTCTAATTTCATTTACTCTGGCCAGAGATTCCTGAACTAGCATAAGTGGATCAGCCTTGAACATTCGCTTCCTTCACTGGAAGGGGTAGATCCTTTATTGACCATACACTATCTTCGTGTATAAATTCCTATACCCAGTAGAGCCCTAATAATTGTCCCTGGAGACTAAGAACTAAACCAAAGTATAGTTCAGTGTACACAAGATGACTATGATGACCTCAAGTCTAAGGATACTTGTACAACTATCACTATGTGAACAACTGCTGACACGAGAGTGAACTCCATCAGTTGTTCAGCTGTGCGAGTCATGTTCAGTGAACTTATTCTTTAATAAGCACCTACATACTAGCTATAGTGTCACCACACAAATGTCTATGAGAACAGACATCCTTCATAATGAAGCAAGCATAGTATGTACCGATCTTTGCAGATTATTAATTACTAGTTAGTAATCCTACGACCGGGAACTATTTAAGTTTAGAGTTATCATCTTTTAGGTCTCACTATTATGATCTCATCATAATCCATAAAAAGCTTTACTCTAAACTATGGTATATCTTATTTAAACACTTAAATAGATAGAGCCCGTAATAAAAACAAAACAAGTCTTTTATTAATATCAATGAAATCAAAACAGATTACATAAAGAGTTATTCCTAAATCCTAAAACATGATTGGACTTAGGACATATTCCTTTCAATCTCCCACTTGTACTAAAGACAATCACTCTGGTATCTAATACCCATCTAGTCTTTATGACGATCAAAGTGACTTTCAGAAAGTAGCTTTGTGAGTGGGTCTGCTATGTTGTTATGTGTGTCAACTCTATTTCAATACAATACAAGAAATGTTACCGCGCTCCCACTAACCCTTTTGTAGATGCATGCATGAAGACATTCACTTGCAGTTGCACTTCTAGTCCTCACTACAGCAGTTTGATCACCAATAATTGCTTCTCTTGTGTGACTCATATCCCATTTCCTGGTGTGGATTTGTTGACTTGATTTTTTTGCATTTTCTTCACCATTGGCATGACTTGTAGAGCTTTTTCCTCTTTCTCCCCCTGAGTTTATGCTATCAAATTCAGGTATTTGAGATGAGCTTCCATTCTCATGATTCACTTGGTCAGATGACTCTTCATTCATTATGTGATTTGTGTTAACTTCGACTACATCCTCAGAATCATTATCAATGTTGAGATATCAATTTTCAGGGCCTTAGCTTCATTTTCATCAAGGCATTCCAAGCCTGAACATTTGTCATCATCAAAAGTTACATCTGTGCTTTCCATAATTTTCTTTTATTCAAGCACATAGAATTTGTAGGCAGTTCTCTCCAATGAATATCGCAGAAAAATTGCTTCAAAAACTTTAGAGTTAAATTTTCTCACATATTCAGAGTTATCTTTCAAAATATAACACTTATTCCAAATTTATGAAAATGCTTCACAGTAGGCTTTTTTTTAGATAAAATTGAGTAGGGTATTTGCCAAGATTCTTGTTAATGAGATATTCTGTTTGGAGTATATCATGCAGTATTGACAACTTCTTCCTAAAACCTTGTTGGTAGTTTGGCATCTTGCATCATTATTCTAACAGCCTCTACTAGTATTATATTCTTTCTCTTAACTGCCCCATTTTTCCGAGGTGTTATAGCAGCTGAGAATTCTTGAACAATGCCCTTGTCTTTTCAGAATTCAGTTAAGATTGTATTTCTGAATTATGTGCCATTATCACTCCTCAATCTTTTGACACATTCCTAATCTTCAGCCTACTTCCCAAACTTTTTGATTTGTTTAATTATAACGTGTTGAGTGTCATCCTTAGAATGCATAAATTCTACCCAAGTGTACCTTGAGTAGTCATCCACCATCACAAGTGCATATTTCTTCCTTGAAATTGATAAGACATTTACTTGTCCAAATAAGTCCATGTAAATAAGTTGCAAAGGTGCACTTATAGAATTCACAGTTTTACTCTTGTGACTTGATTTCTTCATTTTTCCTTTTTGACAAGCCTCATATACCTCATTTTAAGGAAACTCTAGATTTGGCATGTCTCTCACTAACTCCTTTCTGACTAGAGTATTGATTGCCTTGTAATTCAAGTGAGAGACCTTTTAATGCCACAAATTACTTTGCTCTACAGATGCCTTGGTAGAAGATACCAAATTCCTTCTTATTTGCTGAGTTTAAATCTGCAACAAACAGGATTCCCTTTCTTACTCCTTTCAGAGCAACTTCTCTAGTCTTTTTGTTGATGATTAAGCATTCTCCTTTGTCAATGCAACACTGAATCCTCTATCTGTGAATTAACTGACACTTAGAAGATTTACTTCCCAACCAGCAACCAGTGTCTTCAATGACAATATTTCCAGAAATTAACTTGTCATATCCCATTGTGAAACCTTTGTTATTGTCTCCAAAGGTCACTAATGGGCCATCCATCTCCTTAAACTGTGATAGCAGGGTCTTATCACCTGTCATATGTCTTGAGCATCCACTGTCTGCGATCCATATGACTTTTTCTTTTTGCCCTGCACATAATGAGGTTTAAGTGTGTTTAGCTACCCAAATAGTGTTGGGTACTTTCTTCTTTTTAACAGAATTTTCAGAACTAGAATGAGTTGATTCAGAAAGAATGGTATTCATTGATTACTTTGCATGTTCCCTTTTAGCTGCAGACCCAATGTTGACTTCCTTTAGGTCTACTCTTAGCTTGTGGCAACTTGTCATCACTTTCATGTTGCAAGGGATGCAATCAAACTTATCACAGAAGGAATATGGATCTTCAGTATTTGCTTCATTATATTTGCATGCTCCCAATCTTGGCTCAGTAATAACCTTTTTACAAAGGTGAGTTAAATGATTTGTAGAGCCACATTTTTGACATTGTTTTCTATGAGCATCTGCAACAAATGCAAAGTTATTTCTCTTGTTTATCCCAATTTTCACATTTCTGTTTTTCTTCTTCTTTCCTGCATTCTCAGTCTTAACCTCCTTGATTGGATTCTTGGGAGTTTGGTCAACCATGAGCTTCCTCTCATTTTTAGAAGGTGAAGTTGTTTCTGTACATTTCTTTTCATTGTCCTCATCAGTAATTTCTTACTTTATGATCAACTCCTCTTCACTGAAATTTACTTCACATACTTTGAACAGAGGTGGACCAACCTTTCTCAGCATAGTTGTGACATCTTCATTTACAGTTGTTTTTCCATTATCACCTTCAACTTTCCTGTTGATGTTTAATGCATCATAATCCAAAACAATAGCTACGTTGACTCATGGCTTGTCCTTCTCATGGTACTGACCAACTAACTGAGATGCATTTATGAATGATTTCAATTTCACCTCATTCTTCTCTAGCTTCTCCCTCAACATAGCTTCTATCTCGGTAGCACACTTTAACTTATTCTTTAGATATTCATTTTCTTGCTTGACAATTTCAAACTCAACAAGCTGCAGTTCCAGATTCTGTTTCTCAATCTCAAGCTTCTCATTGACTTTTGACAGCCTACTTACTTCCTCAGCAGTTGCCACCATGCTTGTGTGTATGTGAAACATCCACACACTCATCTTTTCAACGGTCTTCTTATTTTGACTAGCATTTAAATAAATAGTAATAAGAGTTGGTACCTCTATTTTTGATGAGGATGATTCTCCTTGCTTCAAGGCCATAATTGCATAATTTCCAAACTCCTCATCTTCATCATTGATAAAATCATCCCAACTTTTTCTTTTTACAATATAAGCTTTTCTAGACTTTTTCTTCAAGAGAGCTTCATACTTAGCTTCCAATTCAAGATATGGCTTTTCCTTTTTCACTTTCTTTGGCTTTCTATATTCTATGGCAAAGTGGCCCAATTCATCACAATTGAAACATCTAATTTTTGATCTCTTAACGGATCTAGTCTTGTAGCCACTTTTACCACAAGAATTGTACTAATTTTTTCCTTTCCAGTTGTTGTCCTTGTTGAATGTATGTCCTTTATTTTTGAAGAACTTTGGCTTCTTCACTCTAATATTAGAGAATTTTCTTGCTAGGTAAGCCATGGATTGATCCAACTCATCCAGTTCATCCAAGGTATATAACTCATGTTCTTCAAGTTCCAGAATAACTTGCTTCTGTAGCTCCTTGTTCTTTTTCTCAACATTTGAGACAGTTGGAGTCTGGATCTCTTGTTCATCATTAGACGAATTACAATCATTAATAATTAGTGCACTTGAAACATCAATAATGTGCCCTTGACCAGCTCTTAAAGATTTTTTTTGAATCATTTCCAGTTCATAGGTTTTTAAAATATCATATAAAACCTCAAATGTCATTCTGCTCAAGTCTCTCCCTTCTCTTATAACTGAGATTTTCCATTCTAGATGGTCAGGAAGGGTGAGAAAAAACTTCAAGTTAACCTCCTCAGCTTCATAGTATTTGTCATGAAGCTGCAAGTCATTAATCAGCTTATTGAATCTTTCAAAAACATCAGTTATACTCTACTTTATTTTAGCCATAAAACCCTCATACTGAGATACCAAAATCTATTGTGCAAGACATGCATGTACTATAACAAGACTAGGCCAAATTGACAACCCTAAGTAAGTTGTATGGTAATCTATGTTTGCATTTTGTGTTGTAACACTACTGGAGTATTTTTCTGTAAATAGTTCAAGCCTAAGAATAAACTCTGGAAGAAGATCATGAAGATCATGCCTCAGAGAAAGTGTGAAGAAGCTTGGAGTTGAATAAATGTGTTTTGGGAAAAATATTCTAAGTCAAGAAATCTACAAGTCACAGATTATGTGTTATAGAGAAGTCATTCGAGAACTCCAGAATGACTTGTCGAGAAGTCAAGAAAAGCTACTAGAGAACTCAGAGATATCGACAAGCCAAATTGAAGACATGAAGAATGGAGATATCGACAAGTCATTTCTTCACTAGAGAACTCTGAGATATCGACAAGTCAAAATATCACTAGAGAACTCTGAGATATCGACTAGTCAAAATATCACTAGAGATCTCTGAGATATCGATAAGTCAATTTGTCACTAGAGAACTCAGAGATATTGATAAACCAAAGTAAAGACATGAAGATGAGAGATCTCAATAAGCTAAATTCTCTTATAGAGAACTCAAAGACCTTGATAAGTCAAACAACTATAGAGTTATTAGAGATCTCGATAAGTCATTATACTTATCGAGATGTCGAGTTCTCTACATGACTAACTGGAGATCACAATGTAAAAGTTCAAGTACAGAATGCAGATCCGTTTAATATCCAAGATTAACAATCAACAAATAAATCTATCACTAATTTGAAAAGTCTACAAAAGCAATTTGAAGATTACAAGATCAAAGGCCAAGATTAATTGGCAAAGTAAAGTCACAGGCATGCAAGATTAGCAAAGATACACTAAGCCAGAAATAAAAAGATTTGGTTATCTAAAAGTAGGGTTTTGTACATGCTAATGCATGCTGTGTAAAGACCAGTGTTTTATTGTTCTATAAAGTAAACACTGGATGTTTTGCTTTGAAGTGGTAACAAAAATAGATCTAAAATTTCTTGTAACTCTCAAGAGAGAAGCTGAGTTCTTAACATACTAAGAACCCAGAAATTTGTAGCAAGCACTAGCTTGATTTTAATCTAAAATTAAGTGAGTTATGAAAGATATTGTGTTCATATGCATGTTTTAATTATTCTGTTAAAACAAATTATCTCTACAATATAGACTACTTTGTTCACCATTATTAAAAGTTTAAAAAGACATTAAAATTGTTTAAAACACATTCATCCTAATGTGTTATATTCATTACCCAACAAGTGGTATCAGAGCAAAATATGAAAGTAAACAGATTAAAGATCTTGGAAGAATGATTACACAGAATTTGAGCAGTATTAAAATCCCCACCTTTGACTGATCTAACTATACACTATGTAAAAAGAAAATGTTGTTTTTTATCAGGATGGGCAATCCATTATACATTCAGATTCTCAAGAATGGGCCTTTCACACCTATGGTAAGAGTTGAGGAATCTATAGATGGAGACATGGTCATTCCAGCTCATTATGCTCCTAAAGATCCTTCTGAATACATTAAGCCTGAGAAAGAAAAAGTCTCCGTAGATAGTGGCTTGCAGCTGATCTTGATAGAGTCACTTGACAATGTAATGTACAGTAACATTGTCAACTGTGACACAGCTAAACATATCTAGGAGAAAATAGAGATATTATGTGAAGGAACAGAGGAAGTTAGGTCAAACTAAAGGAGGATTTTGGTTTCTCAGTATGAAGGGTTTATGGCTAAACCAAAAGAAGGAATCACTGAATTTTTTAAAAGGTTCAATAAATTGATAAATGACTTACAGTTACATGATAAATATTATGAGGCTGAGGAGGTTAACCTAAAGTTTCTACTATCTCTTCCTGACCATCTTGAAAAGAAAATATCAACCATTAGAGAAGGAAGAGATTTGAGCAGAATAACTTGGAAGTTCTATATGGAATCTTGAAAACTTATGAGCTTGAAATGATGCAAAGAAAGTCATTGAAAGCACACCATGGTCATATTATTGATGGTTCAAGTGCTTTAATTGTAAATGACAGAGAAGAAAGTGAAGATGAGCAAGATGATCAAGTTTCGGTTATTCAAACTATGGAACAGAAGAACAAAGGACCTCAGAAGCAAGTTGTGTTGGAACTGGAGGAAGATGAATTTTTACACCTTGGATGAACTAGATGAAATGGATCAGTCCATGGCTTACTTGGCTAGAAAATTCTCAAATATTAGAGTCAAGAAGCCAAGGTTTTTCAAGGCAAGGGACAATCTTCCAAACAATAACAAGTGGAATCCAAAAACTCAGTTCAATTCAGTTAGCATAGGTGGCTGCAAAATAAGATATATGGACAGATCAAAGATAAGGTGCTTCAACTGTGATGAGTTGGGTCACTTTGCATGCAAGAACAATTAAGCAAATGCAAATGATCCCTACTCGTTCTATGACAAGTTTGATTGCATCCCTTGCAACTTGAAAGTGATGAAAAGTTACCACAAGATGAGAGTAGACCTCAAAGAGTAAAAATTGGGTCTATATCAGAAAGGGAAAATGCACAACAGTCAAACTCTATTTTATCTGAAATAACTCATTCTGATTCTGCTCACTCTTTTAACAAAAAGAAAGCACCCAACACTTCTTGGGTTACTAAACACACTTAATCTCATTGTGTTCAGGGCAAAAAGAAGAAAGTCATATGGATTATAGACAGTGGATGCTCAAGACATATGACAGGTAATATGACCCTGCTATCACAGTTTGAGGAGAAGGCTGGCCCATTGGTGACTTTTGGAGACAACAGCAAAGGCTTCACAATGGAATATGGAAAATTGATTTCTAGAAATATTGTTATTGATGATGTAGCACTGGTAGCTGGCAGTGTAAGCCAATTTGTAGGCAAAGGTTTTAAAGTTTTATTCAACAAAGAAGAATGCACTTTGATCAGCAAGAAAACTGGTGAAGTTGCTTTGTAGGGAGCAAGGAAAGGAAGCTTATTGATTGCAGACTTGGACTTAGCAAATGAGGATGAAATTTGTTGCTTCTATACCAAGGCATCTATAGAGCAAAGCAAACTATGGCATAAGAAGATGTCTCATTTAAATTTCAAAGCAATCAATACTCTAGTTAAAAAGGAGTTGGTAAGAGACATGCATAATTTGGAATTTGCTCAAGATGAAGTCTGCGATGCTTGTCAAAAAGGAAAAATGAAAAGATCAAGTCACAAGAGTAAAACTGTGAATTTTATAAGTGCACCTTTGCAACTTATTCACATGGACTTATTTGGACCAGTAAATGTCCAGTCAATTTCAAGAAAAAGATATGCACTTGTGATGGTGGATGACTACTCAAGGTACACATGGGTGGAATTTATGTATTCTAAAGATGAGAATCCACACATCATAATTGAGCACATCAAAAAGATTGAGAAGCAGGCTAAAGATCAAAGTTGTGTAAAAATATTGAGGAGTGATAATGGAACAGAATTTAGGAATGCAACCTTAACTGAATTCAGCAAAGATAAAGGCATTGTTCAAGAATTTTCAGCAGCTGGGATACCTCAATAAAATGGAGTAGGTGAGAGGAAAAATAGAACATTGGTGGAAGCTGCTAGAACAATATTGCAAGATGCAAAGTTGCCAACTAGTTTTTGGGAAGAAGCTGTGAACACTACATGCTATACTCAAAATAGATATCTCATCAAAAAAATTCTCGGCAAATCACCCTACTCAATCTTATCCAAGAGAAAGCCTACTGTGAAGCATCTTCATGTGTTTGGAAGCAAGTGCTATGTGTTAAAGGACAACTTTGAATATGTGGGAAAATTTGAGGCAAATTTTCTAGGATATTCATTGGAGAGAACTGCATATGAAGTCTATGTGATTGAACAAAAGAAAATTATGGAAAGCACGGATGTTACTTTTGATGATGACAAGTGCCCAAACTTGGAATGCCTTGATGAAAATGAAGCTGAGGCCCTAAAGTTTGGAAACCTCAACACATATAGTGATTCTGATGATGAAGTTGAAGTCAATGCAAATCACATAATAAATGAAGTGTCAACTGAACAAGTGAACCATGAAAATGGAAGATCATCTCATGAACCTGAATTTGATAGCATAAACTCAGGGGGAGAAAGAGATGAAGGTTCTGCAAGTCATGCCAATGATGAAGAAAACACAGAAAATTCTAGTCAACAAACTCACACAAGGAAGTGGGATAGGAGTTACACTAGAGAAACAATTATTTTTGATTCAACCGCTGGAGTGACAACTAGAAGTGCAACGGCAAATGAATGCCTTCACGCATATTTTCTATCACAAGTTGAGCCAATAAAAACTGAGGAAGCAGTTCTTGATCCTGATTGGATATCTGCTATGCAAGAAGAGTTAAACAGTTTGAAAGAAATAAAGTTTGGAAATTGGTTCCTGCATCAAAGAACATAAGCATTATTAGAACAAAGTGGGTGTTCAGGAACAAGATGGATGAAAATGGAATTGTTACCAGAAATAAAGCAAGGCTACTCACAGTAGGAAGGAATTGATTATGATAAAACTTTTGCTCCAGTTGCAAGACTCTGCACATTCAAATTTCAAGGTATATCAAATGGATGTGAAGAGTGTATTCCTTAATGGTGAGTTGGAAGAAGAGGTTTATGTGCAACAGCCACCTGGCTTTGAAGATCCAGAATTTCCAAATTTTGTATACAAACTACTCAAGGCTCCCTATGGACTTAAACAAGCACCTAGAGCTTGGTATGATACACTGTCAGAAGTTTTAATTAAACATGGATTCACTAGAGGTACAATTGACAAAACTCTCTTTTACAAGAAGCATGGTTCCGATATGATCCTAGTACAGATCTATGTGGATGATATTATCTTTGGTTCTACTAATGAAAAGTTGTGCCAAAGATTTTCTAAGCTTATGCAGAGTGAATATGAAATGAGTATGATGGGGGAATTAAGTTACTTTCTTGGACTTCAAGTCAGTCAAAGAAGTGATGGAATCTTCATCAGCCAAACTAAGTATGTCAAAGATTTATTGAAAAAGTTTGGCATGACTGATTGTTCACCTGCATCTACACCTATGTCTACAGAAATAAAGTTGGATGAAGATAAAAAGGGCAAGAGTGTAGATATTTCAAGATAGAGAGGAATGATTGGATCATTACTTTACTTAACTGCAAGTAGACCAGACATCATGTTTTCAACATGTCTGTGTGCAAGATTTCAAGCCAATCCAAAAGAAACACATCTGATGGATGTGAAAAGGATTTTCAGATACTTGAAGGGGACTCCAAACTTAGGACTATGTATCCTAAGGGAACTGATTTTAAAGCTATTGGATACACAGATGCAGATTTGGCTGGATGCAGGGTTGACAGAAAGAGTACTAGTGGAAGCTGTCAGTTTCTTGGACAAAGACTTGTATCCTGGTATAGCAAGAAACAACAATCTGTGTCAACGTCCACAGCTGAAGCTGAATACATAGCTGTGGAAGTTGTTGTGCTGAAGTGCTTTGAATTAGAAATCAGCTAATGGACTATGACATAGTATTACACAAAATTCCAATTATGTATGATAATACTAGTGCTATATCTATTGTGGCTAATCCAGTTAATCATTCTAGAACAAAGCACATTAATGTAAGGTCTCATTTTATTAGAGAACATGCTGGAAATGATACATTTGAGCTTATTTTTGTTCCAACGGAAAAACAATTAGCTGACATTTTCACTAAACCTTTGGATGAAGCAACTTTCACTAGACTTGTAGGTGAAATTGGTATGTTAAATTCTTCATCCTAAGGCAAGAACTCAGCTAATATGTTGCAGCAGATTAATTTCTAGTGAATTAAAATTAGTTTGATTTAATTAGAAATTAACTGGAATATGAATTATAAATATTTCCGAAATCTCTACATATTTATTTTTCAATTGTTTTTAAAAAAAATTCAGCTTGGAATTTTTCAAATTCTAAGTAAACTGTCTGGATGCTGATTTACATTTTCAATATATAAAATTAGCAAGGCAGAATCAGAAGTATATAGAGAACTGAGTTCTCGATAAGTCTAATTGACTTATTGACAAGTCATTTTAAGGCTTCTCGAGTGAGTTCTCTATAAGTCAATTTCCTGACTTCTCGGGTGACTTCTTGATATGCTTTATTATGACTTATCGATAAGTCATTGTAGAGTTCTCTATAAGTGTGAATTCACAGAGTTCTCTACAAGTATAATTTTAGACTTAAAAATACCTCTGAACTAAAATAATTTAATCCAATAAATTATTTTGGTAAAACACTTTTGGCAAAATTATTCTGATTTTATTTTTATTTATTCAAATAAAAATTGGAAACAATTCAGTCCATTTCGGACAAAATGGGTATTTATTTGACATCTCGATAAGCTTATTTTTAGTTCTCTAGAAGAATTAAACAAATGACTTATCGATATGTTTTTCACTTCCTAAAATGACTTCTCGATAGACAAACTTCAAACGTCTAAATCTGAGTTCTCGACAAGTCATTCACTTTTACTATAAATACCCAAACATCTCGATATACATATACTTACGCCTTCGAGAACTCTAAGTGACCTAGCTTTTCCAATTCCAAACCGATTTCTCTCTCGTTTCAAGCTCTTTCTCACTAGTTTTTCTTACCCATTCACTCTTACTCAACAACAATGGCACTCAATATTGTTAGAGCTGAAATCCCAGAGAAAGGAACCAACTATCTTGATTTCACTGATGCTAATAAAGCCCCTGACAGTTTTAAGGGGTTTGTAATATCTTAGTCTGAATCTTATCTTGCAGGTGCTTTAACTGCTTACCCAATCCTATACTTGGATGTTCTGCATGAATTCTGGACAACAGCCGTGGTAAGAACTATTATGAATGACAACTATGTGTCCTTGGTAGTAACATACTCAATTGGAGGCCAACAGATAGAGTTCAATGAGCAAGATGTGAATGCAGCTTTGGGTCTTCCAACTAAAAATCTAGTGGAGGTGCCAACACAGGATGAGCTAGCTGAGTTCATGGATTTCATCAACTGTGGTGGAAGAATCAACCTGGCAAGTCTTAACAGAACAAACCTAAGAAAGGAATGGTCCTTTGTGTTTGATTCTATAGTAAGGGCCTTCACATGCAGGAAAACATGATATGACAACATCTCAAGTGTGGTGCAGAAGTTGGTGTTCTCAATAGCCCACAACAAACACTTGAATGTTGGTCTATTGATCCTGGAAGAACTTGCCACCAAGCTAACTATGCCTCAATCTGCTAGAGGTAAAGAAATTTTATTTCCTAGATTTATTATGTCTACTTTAAATCATAAAGTAGCAGACATACATTTACTGAATGGTATAGACAACACTAAAATAGGCAATTGTAAGCAAGTGTCCAAAATTATATTTGGTTCACTTACTACAAAGAACAAGGTAACTGTGAGTCTAAAAATTACTCCATTCATGATGGAGAGGTTTAAGACTTACCCTTACCCCATGCCTGACGTGAGATCAAATGCACAATCTAGTACAACTATGGTCCCTGAACCTGTAGGAGTTCAAATATAGAAAAACCAATAGGGACCTTCCCAAGCTGAGACCATTTCTTCTATACCTCTAGAAGCTAGGAAACCAACCACTTCATCCTCTCAAAATGGTGAAGTGAGTAAAAAGAAGAGAAAGTAGGCACCTCTAAAAAATTTAAATGAGTGTGGTGAGGAAAACATATAGATAGAGTCTCCTTTGGTCAAAAAGCCAAAGAAAAGTAAAGTTCCTGAGCTGACCACTCAAACCACCTTTGTATCCTCCCAAAAGGATGCAGTTGTACAAATGGGGCCAAAACATATTTCAGAGACATCCTCTCAACAAGGTGCTTCTATTTACAAGAGCATTCTCCCCAATGCACCTTGTAAAGAGTCTGCACATGCACTAGATCAAGTTCTAGTATATGAAAGAAGAAATAAGGATGGCACACACAGTGAGAGCACATCTATTGAAGCTCCCTCATTCACTCAGGGGGAGATGCCAACACTCACTCATGATCAAACTCTACTTATCTCTCAAATTTCTTCTTTTCACAATGTACTTGAATCTAATTCTCAAGTACAACCCCATTCAAGTGACTTGGTTCAAGAAACCTTGCTCATCACTTAGACACCTCATTTAGATGGTAAGAGGCTACTAGCTGGGGTAAACCTTGATGACACCATCAAAACCATAGGGGATTCATCAGTTTTTACTGAAGACCCCATGGAGGTCACAAATGCACCTTCATGTGCAAATCAACCTTTATATGATGTTAGGTTTGAGGGTAGTACTCCTGAGGGGGAGCTATCTAAATCCTCTCCAATTCAATTGAAGGTTCCTGTTCAAGGAACAACTCCCCTCAAAACCCTAGCAGAAATTACATTAGCAACTGATGCTAGGAGTACAATTGCCAATGACCCTATTATGGGAGAGGCGAGTATATCACATTTAAGTGATAGTGTGGTGCAAGATACACAAGGGTTTGAGGCTGTTGCAAATGACAGTAGCACAATCAAATCCCCTTCAATTCAATTGGAGGTTCCCACTATAAGTGGAGAACAAAACACTGTCATAAACACAAAGTAATCTGTGAGTCAAACTGTGACTCCTATCACAGGTGGTTCTGATCCTACTGAACAACCCTTAACCTCTCAATCTCAACAACCACACCTCATCTCCCAATGGTTGCAAATGGATGAAGCTCAACCAACACTTGTGGATGATCTTCTAGTGGATCAGTTGTCTGGACTTGCTCAAATCTCTCAATAGCTGCTAACCTCAGATATGTATAACCAGGATTACCAAGCCATAAGTCTCTCATATCAAACAGATGTCCAAGAACAACAAGATAAAATTGTTAATGAAGCTGAACATGATGGCAACTGTGATGCTTGGCTGAACAAGGACTACAGTCTGGAGATGAGGAAGTTTTGGCTAAATTCTGGGAAGAATATCTAACTATTTTGGGAAGCAATGCTAAAGCCCTAACTCCTGGTGAAGTTTATGATGCAATCAATGAAGTTTTCAAAGCTCAACTCAAAGCTTTCCATCTCTTTGGAAAAACTCTAGAACTCAAGTTGATTGGTCATGAAGACAAGGTAAGGAAGCTGGTGAAAGAAAAGATGGATGAGATCATACCCTCTTAAGTCAAGATCACTTCAAAGTTTAAACATTTTGCTGACCAAATGGCAAGGCTAGATCTGAATTCTGTGGAAAAAGATGTCAAAAATATCAGAAAATCTTTCATTGCTCTTCATGAAGTGGTTCAACAAAAAATCACAAGTTCAAATGACACAAAGCTAAAGTTGACCCAGCTTCACCAAAGCAGATATGAGCCTTCTGCACTGCTAATGGAGGGTATCAAACAGGCTGTGGAAGACACCTTTGGACCTTCTATTCCATCAAGCTCTCATCAACCTTCCTCTACATCTATAAATTTTCAAATTCAGGCTCTCCAACAACAAGTCTCAAACTTGCAGTCTTCAAATGACTCACTCACAACTCAAGTGCAAGCTCTCACCTCTCTGGTGCAGAGTCAACAGGCAGACATTCAGACCTTGATGGACTCCCACAAGCACTTGTTAAGTGGCATTTATGTCCACTTAGAATGCTCTATAAAGGCTTGAATTGGTGTTTTGTATTCGAGTTATGTGTGTATTTGATGTGTTTTTGTAGTGTTTTTGCATTTTAGGCATAAATAAAAGACTCAGGAGATTTAGCATTATTTTGGTGCTAAATGGGTGTTAGGATGGTGCTTAGGAAGGTTGCTCGAGGATTGCCAACTCAAACCAGCCAATAAAATAAGAAAATAAAGATTTTTCAGAAGGCCAGTGTGCCCGCGCTGTAGTAGCGTGCACACGCGCCGAAGAGGCAAATTGCAGCGCGTCCGCGCTGGTGAAGCGCGCAGTCGAGCCGGGTCGATTTCTAGGAATCCTGTTTCTACTACAATTTTGATCTGCTGGACTTCTAATCTGTATGGCCTGCTATATAATGATAACTTAAGATCATTTTTCAAGAAGAAGATGTTCTAGAGCTTAAGGAGAAGGCGTAAGAAGACTGTATAGCATAATTCAACGAAGGCGAAGAAACCCTAGTTTATTCTTGTGATTCTTTGTTCTAAGTTGTAATCTTGGATGCTAGTTTTCTTATTTGTGAACCTATACTCTTGTTACGTACTTGGTATATTATTTATTCAGTATAAAGACTACATTTATTATACCATCCTTTCATCGGAACCCACGTTGATGATAAGTTCGATTATGGGCTAATCATTTTCATGGGGTTCTAGCGGATTTACTTATGGATTTCTTTATTTAATATGTTTTAATACCTTAGTGTGTGGTGATTGTATGATATCCTAGTATTGGTTGTGCTTATTCGTCTTATGAGCATCGCGGACTTATAAAATTGTGTATTAATCTCTATTGATACGAAAGTGAATATAGGGGTTTAGAACTTTCCATGCTAGCATAGGTTCATGTATTTGATATGCATGATTTTTAGGTAATTTTAACCATCTTACTTGCCCTATCATGATAGATAACTTGTGTATTAAACCGTTATGTTGTCAAATTCTATAGACATATAGGGTCTCAATATAATTGGTGTTTATTCAGCTTCTATCTTTTTTGTGGATGTCTGATAGTAGGGTAATCGTACAACAAAAGTTGGCGTTTACTAGTTTCGTGTTATCTGATTAGTGTTATCACCATTGCATGCTAAGGTTGAGAACAAAGAGGCTATTGAATGAAATAGTAATGAAGTTAGAATCCCATGTTTATGTCATATAGTAATCAATCCTTTTAATCTCTTAGTTAATGTTCTTTAGTCTAATCTCTTAGTTAATTCTTAGTTATAAACAATCTCAATTTTTTATTCGTCTTAGCATTGGATAATAACCATACCATTGTTGCATAAGTGCATTGATTGAAATTAACCTAAACCAGTCTCTGTGGGAACGAACTAGAAATAATTCTATATTACTTCCGATCGCGTATACTTGCGTGAATATTAGCGTGTGTTTTCGTCCTAACAAGTTTTTTGGCGCCGTTGCTGGGGAACTCGGTTTTATTTTTTGTTTATGTGTTTGTCATCAGTGGTCGTTAAAGTTTATTGACTCAGATATTGTTACTTACTTATTTCTTTGTCGTGTTTCAGGTACTTAAGTGAGCGTGTATAGCATTCTCTGTCTCGTAAGAGAACACTGGATCAAGTTGTGGAAGAAGTTGTAGTAGCTAAGGAAGTTTTTGAAGGAGTTCTTGTCAAGGAGAAAGTTGAAGAAGAAGCTCGTATTGCAATGGGAGAACCGGAAGCGAATACGAAGGCTTTGAAGGATTACTCTCAACCGAAGATTAATGATATTCAGTCTAGCATTGTCCGACCAACCATCTCGGCTAATACCTTTGAGATCAAGTTGAGCACGATTCAGATGATACAGAACTTAGTTCAGTTTGGGGGTGCTCCGACAGAAGACCCCAACATGCACATTAGAGATTTCATCGAGATCTGCGACACTTTCAAGTTCAATGGAGTTTCTGAAGATGCTATTAAGTTGAGGCTTTTCCCATTCTCTCTGCGGAATAAAGCTAAGTGTTGGTTACATTCTCTACCACCAGGATCTATCACCAAATGGGAGGATCTTGCTCAAAAGTTCCTAACTAATTTCTTTCCTATGGCGAAGACTGCTGCAATCAGAAACACACTTACTGAATTTGCTCATCAATCTGTTGAATCTTTATGTAAGGCTTGGGATTCAAGTGTTTATTTAAGTATTTTATTCTCGTAGTTAATTGTAGTTAATAATTAGTTAATCAACCTTAAGTGTTATTATCTTGACATTGAGAAGTTATCATACATTGGTGAGTAAGTGTTAATTGAACATAATTAGTCAGAGTCTCTGTGGGAACGAACTAGAAATCATTCTATATTACTTGCGAACGCGTATACTTGCGTGAATTATTAGCGCATGCTTTGTGCCTAACATCTTCTCCTGTAAATCAGCCGCATTCCTTATCTGAAAGTCTTCCCGCACTTAAGTACTGATATGTATCTTCTGATACCTTAAGTTCTGATATTAAGTTCTGACTTCAGTAAGTTCTGATTTCAGTAAGTCCTGATATGTCCTGTTGTTAAGTTCTGAAAACTAAACACAAATCATATTAGACATGACATCTCAAATATATCTAACAATATAAGCCTAAGTGCATCCTTTTTCTGCACTTGTCTCTATAATTTTTCAAGTGCACTTAGCTTACTCTAATATTGTGTTACTTAGTCCTTGAACCTCATTTTGAATATATGTTTCAAACGGACTTAAAAACAAAAGGAGATTATATGTACTCGGATCTATACTTTGGTCGAACATAATTGCTTTTTGACTTGGTTGTTCTAACTCGAAGAAATCCATTTAACAAGTTCATTTAGCTACTTATAGTCTTGTATAATTAAGTCCTTACTATACCTTTGAACTTAAAATTTAAAGGGACTCAAAGAAGCAAGACTAGGCGACTCGATCTTTTAATTCGAGTAGCTAGTTTCATTCGACATTTCCTTCAAATACAAGGTCGAATAGAAACATCTTTGTGCATTCAAGTTTACTACTTTTCTTGCATATTACTTGTGTGATTTGTCCCTCGTGTGACATTTCTCGAAAAGTTATATATTTTACGCACTAGCTTAACGCGTAATAGCATCCGATTCTTTTTTATCTTAAACAGGTTAAAGTTGTAATTTGTATTCTTTCTTTGTTGTGATGTAATAGTGAAGTGAGGTGATCCTTATTCTAAGATCCAAGTCTTAGGCGTACTAACGGGAGTTAGTCGCATTTATACTGTGAGGAAAATAAAAGACCCAAAATCTAAGATCTAAGACCTAAGACCCAGACAAACAAAAAAGTAGAAGTACTAAGGCTACAAAAGGGATTGCAAGCGCTTGAGGAGTTGACTAGGTTGTTTCGCTCCGAGATAGTTCAGTCCAAAAAGTATTTGACCGACAAGAAAAAAATGTTCGACTTTTGAGATTATTACAGGTCTGATTTCCAATTATCCATTCAAGTACAACGGGACCACTCTCCTCTATTATATTCATGACCTTGGGATCAGACTAATCATTAGCACTATAAAACCTAAAAGTTACCTTTTAACCTATGAAAGCATAGCTACTACTACTACTATATAAACAACTATTTAAATATGAATGTAATTCAAATTAAGTATTCTTTTGAGGTTTCACTGAAATTTAAAATTAGAAATATTAATATTTAATTTACTTATCATTCGTAATTTACTTGTTTATATTATTAATTTGGTAATTAATAATGTATAATCTCGTTTTCAAAAATATAAATATAGGTTAAAGATAAGTACACGTTTAATTTATACCAAAATTAATCATCAACTAAGATATTATTATAATGTATGTGTGTATGAGTATATATGTGTTAATGTATGTACGCATGCATGTATTCATTATCACAACATAGTAACGTGTTATAGATAAATATGCATATTAATTAGCAATAACTAATAGATTTACCAAATGAATTATGAGATAAAATAAATATTAGATTGATATAAATGTATGGGTTAATCACCTAAATGATTTATACTAATTTTTTTAAATATAATTTGTATGTATTTTTTATAAGATATATAATAATGAAGTTGGATATATGAATATCAATATTAAATATGTGTTAATTGAGTTAATAAGAGTGATAAACAAATATTAATGTTCGGTTATGAATAAATATTAATTTATGTTGAATGCAAAATAAGTGTTAAGATAAGAGTATGAATGAACATATATATATTAATTGATGAAAAAAATATTTAAAATATTTTATGAGAGTATTAATTATATAAAAATAAGTATTAAATATGTAATAATAAATTAGTGTTAATGATTGAAATGGATATTTTAGGGGTATTAATTAAAGTATTTATAATTTAATTTGCTCATTGAAACCTATATTGTTGTATTATATATATATATAATAGATAGATAAGAGATTTATATATTCACATATTAATAGAATATTATATAATTATAGAACTCTTTTTGAAATTGTAGGTATGGGTGAGAAAATAAAAACCGAACAATAAAAATCGGACCGGAAAATCAAAAATTCAGACTGGAAAAAATGAAATCGACAAAAATAAAAGAAAAACTGTAACCGAACCGAACTCTTTTTAAATGATCTTTAACACCGCTTTTAAAAAAGTTTAATGTTTGGGGTGATGTCGTAGTGAAAGGCATATGTCATAGCCTATTTGTTTATTCGAGGATTTAACTCAACTCAAATAAGAATGTAACAAGTAAATAGTGGTTCTATCGTCAAAAAGATCTCTCACAATAACATTTGTCAAAGGATTAAGAAATATTATTCATCTACAGACTTGAGGAATTAATTCACTGGAAGAAGTTGAAGTTATTGATCAAGCCTCAGTGATATAAATCAAGATTGTGGATTTAATCAAGTGTCAGAGATCTTGTCAGGGTATCAGATAATTACAGGGATTTAATCTGAAGAAAATCAAGTTATTAAAGTCAAGAAATGAAGAAACATCACAGAAGTTAGTCACTCATGAACCAGACAGTACATCGAGTGTCAACATTAAAGTGGTGGAATTGATTCATAATATTCAGAAGATTTTCAGAAGAATGGTTGCAGTTCAAGAGTAGTATTAATTCTCTTTTAATTAATTAAGTCATATAATTTAATTAAGAAAATAAATTATATCTGCAAAGATTAATTTATTGATTAATTGAATTAATTGATTAATTAATTTCGAATTAGTATTATTGATTTTCAGAAGTATAATTGAATTAAAATCAGTTTTAATTCAATAAGACAATTAAACTTGAACTGGCATGACAATCCAGATTGTCATACCGATTTTCATGCCAGGTTATTTCTAATTGTCTCACCGAAAGTTCTAGCAGGGAGGAGAATTGTCTTGCCAGTTCAGTTTGATAGTCTTGCTAGTTCAATCTTTTGTCTTACCGAAAGTCATGGTGGTTCAGTGGATTGTCTTGCCAAGCCTTGGATTGTCTCTCCAATACAATTGCTACTGCCCTTGGTTATTTTAAAAGACAGAGAACCTACAACATTCATTACTACTCAACCAACTCAAGAACACAGAGAAGCAGCAGCCGCAAACAAAGTTTAACTCTCAACTGCATTTCAGTTCATTTATTTCTAGTCATTAAATTTAAATCTAAACCACTAGAAATCATTCTCTTGTTCTTGTGTAACTATCTAGCGGATTAAAATCCCTAGAACTTAATTTTAAATTGCTTCTAACATTTGATCTTTTTATTGAAAAAATAGAAAAAGTTCATGTCGAATTTATTCTAGATTTTTGATAATTTATTTGAGATTAATTCCTTGTAAACGATACTGTTGTTGTAACACCT
Source organism: Apium graveolens (assembly GCF_009905375.1). Lineage (NCBI taxonomy): Eukaryota > Viridiplantae > Streptophyta > Magnoliopsida > Apiales > Apiaceae > Apium > Apium graveolens. The sequence continues at coordinate 70,439,285 of NC_133656.1, read as the reverse complement.
TTCAAGTTTAATAATAGTTTTATTTAACTTGAATTTTGTTTCATTTTTTTATTCCGTATTTAATTCGATTAAACGGTAAAGTTTGTATTCAACCCCCCTTCTACAAACATATTGGGACCTAACAATTGGTATCAGACCTTCTGATTAATGAACAAATCAAGATCCTAGACTTTTGTGATTTTTCAACTCGTTGAATATTTATTTCCTCAAAAAATTCATAATGACTTCACAAAAAGTTGGAACCGTTAAAATTCCACTATTCGATAAAGAAAATTATATGATGTGGAAGAAGAAGATGCTCTTGTTCTTATAAGTTGCAAATCCCAAATATCTGGATGTGTTAAAGAAGGGTCCAAATATTCCAATGGTTATTGAACCAGAGGTTATAGAAAATGATGTTGTAATTACCAAAGCTAGAACCTATGCAAAAGAGCCTGAGGATTTTACTCATGCTGAAAAGGAAGAAGCCTCCTTGGATGCCAGCCTTCAATTAATTTTAGTTGATTCCCTTGATTCCTTGATGAACAGACATGTGATGAACTGTAAAAATTCCAAACACATATGGGAAACTATGGAGGTGATTAATGAAAGCATAGAGGAAGTTAGGGAGAACAAGTTAGAGATCCTAACCTCTGAGTATGAACATTTTAAATCCAATCCAGGAGAAGGAATTACTGAAGTGTTTGAGAGGTACAATGCATTGATCAACAACCTGAACATAAATGGAAAATATTATTCAATCAGGGAGGTCAACAAAAAGTTCCTTTTAACACCGCCAACTCATCTTGAACATAGAATCACTGCCATAAGAGAAGCGAGAGATCTGAGTGAGATTTCTTTGGAAAGGCTCTATGGTGTGTTCAAAACCTATGAGTTGGACCAAATTCAGCAGAAGGAAGTCTACGGGAAAGGTAGAGTGGTCAGCACGTCTACTGCTCTAGTAGATGAACAACAACAACAATCTCAACAGTCAGAGAGAATGGTACAGTCTTCCAAGGCTGAAGAAAATGTGATAGTATTAGAATTTGATCCTCCTACTACAAATCAATCCGGTGATGATTTTTACTCCTTGGAAGAGCTGGAGCAATTGGAAGATGAGTCATGGCCCTGATTGTTAAGAGATTTTCCAATGTCAGATTCAAGAGGAATCCTAAGTTCAAGTACAAGTCCAATTATAACAGATTCCAGAAAGGTGGATCTTTATCCTCTAACACCAGCAGTGGTGGATACAAAACAAGGATGGTTGATCGGAGCACCATTCGATGCTTTAATTGCAATGAGTTGGGACACTTTGCCACAGAATGCAGGAAGCGAAAGAAAGTAAGGAAGAACTCTTATGATTCAAATCAGAAGAGTAAATCTGAAAGGGCTTACCTGGCGAAGGGAAGAAGCTGGGATGATACTGATAGTGAAGATGAAGAAGTTGGGAATCTTGCTCTTATGGCTATTGATGGAAATACTTCATCGTCGAGAAAAGAGGTAATATTTACTGATGCTGAATTAGTTTATCATCTAGGAGGCTCCTTAGATTGTGCTCGTCGTGATAATGAAATGTTAATTCAACAAATCAAAGACCTGGAGAAAGAGGTCAATGAATTAAGACTTGTGCACATTAATCAAGACAAATTAAAAGAACAAGTATCTTTTCTAGAGAATAGAGTTGACTGTTATAAACAACTCGAAACTATTCTCAAAGATAAGATCACCGGTCTTGAGACTAAGGTTAAAGCTTACTTTAATTCTTGCTCGAAGGCTAAAGAGTTCTACAATAAGCAAGCTATTAATCAAACATCTGGAGTAGGTTTTGATTACAATGTTGCTATTGGAGAATTAGGCATAAACTCCCCTCCTCATGTGCTAAAGGTAGGGAAGTAGCACATGTGCTTAAGGGTGTTGATAAACCCCTCTATAAAGAATCAATTGCTGAACCATTTGATGAGACCTCATTTATTATTCAAGAAGAAATAGGTGCTGAAGATCTTGCTAATGAGAAGGTTGTTTCCAAGCCAAGTGTGTCGAAAGCTTCAGTTAAATTTGTGAAAGCAACTAAGACTAACTCAGACACACATGAGTTGGATAACAAAAATGCCATGTCTACTAGTCCTCCTAAAGCTAGAAAGGAGACATTTTTGCCTAAGCCTAAACAGAAATTTGTTAAGGCTGTTTACAAGGTCAAATGTCCAGTCGTTGAGAAAGTTGAGAACATAAAAGTTAAGAATGTCGTTTTGCCTGATAAAGGCCAATTCTACATGTATGCCGGACTCAACCAAGTTTGGGTTCCGAAGAAGGTCTAATCCATTTGTATCACAGGGCATTAAACAGGTGGAACCGGTAGTGTGGATTCTTGACAGCGGATCGTCAAGACATATGACCGGAGATAGAGCCCTGCTATCAAATGTGGTTGAGAAAGCTGGCCCAGTGGTTACCTTTGGAGATAACAGCAAAGGTTTAACTGAGGGATATGGCTGTTTGCAAGCTGGAAATGTTATCATTGATAATGTGTATATTGTGCAAGGACTTGAACACAATCTGCTTAGTATCAGTCAGTTCTATGATAAGGGCTACTATATTTTATTCGACAAGCTGAAGTGTCAAATCCTGCATAAGAAAAATGAACAACCCTCCTTGATGAGAATCCGGAAAGGGAATCTATTCGTAGCTGACATGAACTCTGGAAGCAATCCTGAAGTTAATTGTTTCTATGCAAAGGCATCGTCAAATGAAAGTTGGCTATGGCAAGAGACTTTCCCATCTCAATTTTAAAACAATGAATTCTCTTGTCAAGAGAGAATTGGTCAGAGGTCTGCCTCAACTGGAATTCTCCCCAGAAGGACTGTGTGAGGCATGCCAGAAAGGAAAGTCAAAGAAAGCAAGTCACAAAGGCACCGACACATCCTCCATAACTGGTGTTCTTCAATTATTGCACATGGATTTATTTGGACCAGTTAATATTCTTTCGATGTCAAAGAAGTGTTACTGTCTTGTGATAGTTGATGACTATTCCAAGTATACGTGGGTTTTATTCCTTCACTCTAAAGATGAAACTCCACAAGCTGTGATTGATCATATCAAGTTGATCGAGTTAGATTCTAATGTCCCTGTTAGAGCGATAAGGTCAGATAATGGAACAGAATTCAAGAATTCACTTCTCAATGGATTCTTTATAGACAAAGGGATTACGAGACAATACTCAGCTCCTAGAACCCCTCAGCAGAATGGAGTGGTAGAAAGGAAGAATCGTACGTTGAATGAAGCTGTAAGAACTATGTTAAGTGAATCAGGTCTTCCAATGTACTTTTGGGCTGAAGCTGTCAATACCGCATGTTATACTCAGAATCGAACTCTAATCAACAAGGACTTCATGAAGACTCCGTATGAGATTATGAATGAACAGAATCCTTCTATCAAATACTTTCATGTATTTGGTGCCAGATGCTTCGTGCTCAAGGATGGAGATGATCGTCGTGGCAAGTTCGAGGCAAAGGCATATGAGGGTAGTTTTGTTGGTTATGGAAGAAGATCATACAGAGTGTATATGATTGATCAACACAGAGTAATTGAAAGTGTCAATGTTACATTTGATAACACTAAACTCCCAAGTATCCTAACTGAAGATCCTTCTGAGCAACTGAAGTTTGATGATATGTCAGATTCGGAATCAGATAATGATCAAGTACCTGAGGTTGCTGCTGGTGAAGAACCTGTTAATTATGATGATACCCAAGGTAATGGTGATGGAAACATTGGCAACAATGGAGATACCACTGCTACTGACGGAGAATCATCAAGTCAACCTGGCAACAACTCAGGGGGAGATGCTGAAGGATCAACTAGTAGGACACAACATCCCAATGTATTTCGAGGAGAATCATCAAGATCAAATCTTCCAAGACAGACTGTCTGGAATAAAGCTCATCCTTTTGAGTTGATTATTGGTGATCCAGATGTTGGAGTCGGAACTAGACGTGCTACTCAAAATGAATGTCTGTTCTCAGGATTTCTTTCTGAGATGGAACCTAAGAAGATTGAGGAAGCACTGAATGATCCAGATTGGGTGATTGTTATGCAAGATGAACTCAATCAGTTTGAACATCAACAAGTCTGGAAACTGGTACCTAGACCTACACACAAGAAAGCTGTTAGTACTCGGTGGGTATTCAGGAATAAACTAGATGAAGATGGTGTGGTTACAAGGAACAAAGCAAGACTGGTAGCTAAGGGATATTCTCAAGCGGAAGGCATTGATTATGATAAAACCTATGCTCCAGTGGCTAGACTTGAGGCCATCAGGATATTTCTGGCATTCGCAGCATTCTCGAACTTTAAAGTTTATCAAATGGATGTCAAGAGTGAATTTCTGAATGGAAAGCTGGATGAAGAAGTGTATGTAGAGCAACCTCCTAGTTTTGAAGATCCAGATCATTTGGACTATGTCTACTTTCTTTTCAAAGCTATCTATGGTCTCAAATAGTCTCCGAGAAAATGGTATGACACTCTTTCTGAATTTCTTATTGAAAATAGCTTTATTAGGGGTGTCATAGACAAAACTCTCTTTTCTAAAAAGCATAAAAATGATACTATATTAGTCCAAGTCTATGTGGATGATATAATATTTGGGTCTACTAATGATAGTCTCTGTAAGAGATTTGCTAAGTTAATGCACAGCAAATTTGAAATGAGCATGATGGGAGAGCTGAAGTTCTTTCTTGGATTACAAGTAAATCAAAGGTTAGATGGAATATTTATTTATTAATCCAAGTATCTCAAGAAACTCCTCAAAAAGTACAATCTAGAGGATTCTGCATCAGCAAGGACTCCGTCATCTACAGCTGTCAAGCTTGGACCATGTGAAAACTCCATTAAGGTAGATGTCACAAGCTACAGAGGTATGATTGGCTCGTTACTCTATCTTACTGTAAGTAGACCAGATATTATGTATGCTACATGCTTATGTGCAAGGTTCCAAGAGGATCCTAGAGATATTCATCTCGTTGCTGTTAAACGAATCTTGAGATATCTTAAGGGAACACCAAATCTAGGTATTTGGTACCCTAAAGAATCTGGTTTTAACCTTGTTAGATATACAGATTCAGATTACGCAGGAAGTGTTGTTGATAGGAAAAGCACCTCAGGGAGTTGTCAATTCCAATGTAGCATACTAGTCTCATGGTACAGCAAGAAACAACAAACAGTTTCCAACTCCACGGCCGAGGCTGAATATATTGCTGCTGGAAGCTGCTGTGCTCAGATCTTGTGGATTAGGAACCAACTACGGGACTATGGCTCTGTATTGAACAAAATTCCTATTCTATGTGACAATACTAGTGCAATAGCCCTCACCAACAACCCTGTGCAGCACACGAGGACCAAGCACATCGACATCAGGTATCATTTTATCAGAGAGCATGTCATGAATGGTACTGTTGAACTATTTTTTGTTCCAACAGAAGAAAAAATAGCAGATATTTTCACTAAATCTCTTGATGAATCCACATTTACCATATTAGTTGGTAAATTGGATATGTTGAATAGTTTTAGTGATTAAACTAGTTAATATCTGAGATCTGTTCTTGAATGAATTTACGAATGAATTTTTCATATGAAAAATTCACTCACAAATTTATTTTATCATTTATACCATATTTATTGCTTATTCCATGTAATTTTGTTATTTTATCTTATTTATTTATTCAACTTGTCAATTTTAATATCTCATAATATTTTATTTTCTCTAAAAATATTTTTCTATGAATTTTATTTGCTAAAACTCAAAAGAAATCTATTTTTGGACTAAAATATAGTTGTTTCTGAATATTTTAATTTGTATATATCGTCTGTATTTATGATATATTTGTATAAGTTTTTATTTGTATTTTCTGTATTTGTAAATATTGTTTAAAGTTTTTTTTGTATTTCTATTTTGTAAGCGTGTTTATGTTTTTTTATATATAACTGCAATGAAAATTGGCAAGACTATTAAAATTGTCTTGCTGAAAGTCATTCCATTTTAATTTCATTTATTTTAATTCTCAGCACAATTTTATACTGGCAAGACAATCAGTATGACAATCAATTATCTTGCCAGTTATAAAACTTATATAATGTATATTAACTATTTTCTATTTTTATTTTGTACTGGAATGACTATCAGTATGACTATCGGATTGTTATTCCAGCTTAATTTCAATTTTCGTTTTAAATTCCCTTTTTACCTGGTATGACAATAGGTATGACAATCGGTATGACAATCCAGGATTGTCATACCAGTTGTCCTACTTAGGCGTCTTTGTGTTGTTTTCTTTTTCTTTTTTTTTTGTTTTCTCTTTTTCATTTCAAACTCAATCTGTATTCTTGATCAATTGTCTCTCTCTCTCCCAAATCGCCATTTTTTCTCCTTGCTCGAGTTTTTACTCAGCAGACTCCAATCTTCACTTCTGCTTATATACATACGTGTGTATACATACAGAACTGCTGCCAATTTTTTTTTCCAAAAAAAAATCAGTTCTTTCATTTGTAATTGGCAGTGTTCCAAATTCATTTTTGAACTTAAATCTGGTAGAGTGTCGTGTGTTTTTGCAAAATCTGTTCCTTCTACTGAGTTTGTGGGATAAAAATCAACAAGATACATTTTTTTTCTAAATTTTTTGGATATAATTGAATTAATTCGAATTATTAATTATTTTTTAATTCAAATTTTCTTAATTTAATTCTTAAAATTATGAAAGTGTGTGTTTTATTGAATTTTTTGATGGCTCTCAATTTCCATATTGTCTCGCATAATAATGTTGGTTATTTTAATCCGAAAAATTGTAATGTTGAAAAATTTAAGCCTTGGATTAGATTTTTAAATGATCATTCGATTGTTAGCTCTGCTATTAAATCAAATGTTCTATTAAATGTCGACTTGCTTAGAATGATTTGCACAACTTCTACTGTGGCCGCTGATTCTAACTCTTTTACATTTACCGTGGCAAACACACAGTATGTAGTTGATGAAACAGTCATCAATAGAGCTTTAAATTTTTCAATGGACAATTTCTGTAATTTACCCTCTGACAATGAGATTTCAATTTTTTTTCATCCTATTAACTATCAGGGGGTGATTAATTTGACTAAGCTGTCTAAATCAAATTTGGTTTCTGAATGGGATATTTTCTTCGATACACTTTCCAAAGTGTTTGCCAACTACACTAAATCCAATTTTCACAACATCACTTCTACTCTGCAGTATATTGATCTTGCGGTTGTTTTCAATCAAAGGATCAATTTTGGCAAATTACTTTTACCCATTATGAATCTATTGAAATTTGCCATAGGGCCATGGCATCTTGTACTGAGTCAAGCACACTTCCATTACTCACAATGGAAGCATACATACCAATAGATGACACTCAGGATATAGAGAGAGGAGTGCACATTGAGTCGGTTACAGTGTCAGCCTTAGTTATGGCAGAAGAGCAGTCACATGCTTCAGAGGGAAAATCTGACTCTCAGCCACCTCTAATAGAGTCATTTTCTCCCCTCCCAGAACCAACACCTCTGGCTCCCTCACGGGATTCTTCACTCACAGATTTATCTGGAGAAAGTGAAGGGAAACTCGGTCAATCTATCCTTGAAGCAATTCAGACATCTATTTCACATGACAAGATAGATTTGATTGAGGATCGAGACTCGTGAATTCCCATTGCACCACCACTGACCTCTCTTGAAGAGGCTAGGGTGATTTCAATTGCAGGTACAGAAGATCAGCAACAGGATGGCTCCTCACGAGCAATTATACTGAGAGAAACACAAGCACGTGAGTTGAGTGAACCAAAAATGAGAGATATTCAGGTGAGCGCACACACAGACACAAACAATGAAAACCTGTTAGCTCAGATTGCTACTCTGAAAGAACAACTTGCTAAAAGTCAGGCTGAGGCTCAAACATTCAAAGCACAAGTGGTTGAATGGTCTTCTTCTTCCACCTCTGTCAACAATCAGTTGGCATTCATCAGGAATGATATCTCAGATTTGAAGACCACCGTGATACCAAAGCTTAACTCCATTCAAGAATCTCCAACTTTATCAGCCGAAGACATTGCAAACTTCTGCTCTCTCCATACTAGAATGAATTCTCTTGAAGACCTGGTTGAAATGAACCATTCACTGGACTCTTCCAGATTTTTGAAGATAGAAAAGGGCATGGAACATCTCAATGAAGGGATGAAGCACTTGTATTTCATGATAAAAAATTCTCACTATCCTACTGAAGAGCAAATGACCTTCTTTGAAGAGCCGTCTGGTGGAGGCTCGGGCTCTGGAGGTAATGGAGGTCATGAAGCGTCTAAAGGGAAATCTGTAGAGGATTCCTCAACTAAGGGGGAGAAGCAAAGGAGAAGTGGAAAAGGAAAAGAAAAAGATTCTTCTGCTGGAGAGACAAGGAAGGCTGATGATGTCTACTATAGTGGAGAGCAAGATGACTTCGATATTCTTGATGTTCCCACTATAACAGTCTTGGAAGATAAAGCTGGTATCTTTGAAGCTGAAGAGAAAAGTAATTTTGAAGACTGGGAAGAGAAATCTCCAGTGGATCCTGTTTTTGAGAAGAGTTCCAGAAGCAGCAATCAGAGTTAATGAGAAAAGAAGTTGAACTTAAAAAGATATCTCATATCATTGACATGAAGAAAGAAATCCAAAGAACAGAAACTCTTGAAAAGTAACGTCTTCATAACATTAAAGCTGAAGAAAGAAGAAGAGATGTCAATCTGAAGATTGGTGTAAAACGGGATGAAGCAATGAGAGTTCTTGATATACCTCAGCTGCGCACGAACAATGATAGGGAGTTTCTACATCTTCTCAGCTGTCGAGAAGATGTAGAAACTCCCTATCATTGTTCGTGCTCAGCTGAGGTATATTACATTAAGCTTAATGTAATATGCTTAGAGCTTAATGAATCAAGATAGACAAATGTATTCATATGTTCAGATTAGAGGAACATCTATCTTCTATTCACTTGTAAATTTCTTTTGGAATCTGGAAAATTTTAAATATAATCCAGAACTTTTCTGCTATTTACATTGCATTTCTGTTTATATCTTTTTCTTATTTGTTAGTTGAGTTATCCTCTAAGTTTTTTTTGTTATTGTCTAACAAACAAATTGGGGGAGATTGAAAGGCATATTGTTAGATATATTTGATAATGTCATGTGTAATATGATTTGTATTTAGTTTTCAATCTTACTTAACAGGACAAACCAATACTTAACTGGAAATCAATACTTATACTAAAGATAGAACTTAAGATATCAGAACTTAAGTTATCAGAACTTAAGTGATCAGAAGATATTTATCAGGAGATAATATCAGGACTTAAGATGACTTTCAGATAAGACAGGCGGCTAATTGAAAGGAAAGAAGATCGAGACTAAGACATAAATAAATTATGCATGAAGAAAGAATTCTATGAAGAATAGAATACTTGGAAGAAAAGATAGCTAGTTGATATATTTTAGGAAGCAGAATTATATTCCATATCAATTAGAATTTATCTTGTAATTGTGTAGTATATAAACACAGGCATAGGGTTTACACTATAAGTGTTATCATTATCGAAGTTATTATTTTTTGTAACCCTAGCAGCTCTCGTGATAATTTATTCATCACTGAGAGAGGACAGTTCCATATTGTAATAGAGTTTACTGTGTTGAATAAAATCTATTTTCTGTTACTTGAGTTCTTATATTCGATTTGATTGTGCTAAACACTGTATTCAACCCCCTTCTACAGTGTGTATGACCTAACAAGTGGTATCAGAGCTATCTGTTAACATACAAACAGTTTAAGATCCAAA